>NC_136411.1:75105000-75145000 GCF_051521515.1 Lactuca serriola | reverse complement strand
TTTAAATAGTCAAAGTATCATCTTTTTAGCATTTTTAAAAAAGCTTACTTGTATGCACTCCAACTGTTTGATGAAATGCATAAACTGAATTACCACGTTATATTCACATATGAATATGTTTCCGCACCTTAATCAGTATATGATTATTAAAACACAAAAAAATATACAATTTTATATGTTATTCATATGTGAATAACATATAAAAATTATATATATTTGTGAATATACATTGTAATATTCATATGTTAATATCCTGTGTAATATTCATATGTGAATAAACTGTGTAATATTCACATATGAATATACCATCTAATATTCATAAGTGAATATATCATCTAATACTTACAAGTGAAAATACTATGTAATATTCACAAGTGAATGTATCGTTTAATATTTAAATATGAATGTATTGTATCATATGTGAATATACTGTGTAATATTCATGAATGAATATACCATGCTATATTTAGATGTGACTAGAATGTGTAATATTCACAAGTAAATATAGTAATATACCATATAATATTCATATGTGAATATACTATGCAATATTCATTTGTGAATATACCATGTAATATCACATGTAAATATACAATATAAACAACATATATCATATAATATTCACATATGATTATACATTCATGTGTGAATATACCATGTGATAAATAGAATGTGATAAATCGCTATTATTATGAACTAAAAGTATATTTTTAACATTTTTTTATGTGTACTCACATATTTTTCAGGTATCGTTATAACTCAATAAAAGAATAACATTTCAATCAATGGTTGGTTCATATCTCGGTGGTTGACGATTGGTTGACGTAATTAAGAAGATATCATTGACGAAAACGATATGTTTTTATATTCACGTGTAAATGTTATAAAATTTAATATATTCTTCAGTTTGATCGTGTTAAATTCAAATGCAAAAGATATTCATTATCTAATACAATGTTGTTTGTCTTAGTATAATGTTGATTTTACATGTAAAATAATATTGTTACAATATACAAAAAAAACTATTCACAAACCAATTCTTATATTGTATTATTTATTTTTATATATAAAGGTTGTATTCACAAAATAAATAAATCAACATGTATAATTTATTCACATAAATAAAAATAACAGATTACAATGATGTTTTTACTAGTGGGATTGAAATTAGTAACATCATCAGTAAATATATCGTAATGATTTCTAAACTTTATTTATATATGAATAAATAACATGTCATAATGATGTCATCACTAGTAGGAATGAAAATTTAGTGACATCATCAAAACAATTTGCCGCAGTGAAGTTTAGTCTCGGAATTGGACGAAATTCGCATATTTGATGTAAAATGGTGTGATTTACAAAACCCACCGCTTCGCCGTGACGTACTCTGTTTTTCGGCCATTCGGGACTGTTTAGGGTCTCAAAATGACATTTTTCTATTTTTATAATTTTCCGAAAAAAAAAGTTATCATTTATTCACAAATGAATATAACATTAATAAAACTATATGTGCTTATATAATTATTTTATTAACCTGAAAAGATTAGTTGTATGTGAATAAATATATATTCTTATCAAATATTTTTTTATCTTTAATTTTATATATTTTGTAGTCCTCGGTTTTATTGACAGTTTTATTCATTTGTAAATAATACAAATATATATATATATATATATATATATATATATATATATTCACATTTGATTATTACATATATAGTCATTTGTGAATATTACATATGTTCACATGCAGATATAATTCTTATATGTTATTCACATATAAATTACAAACTTACTTAGGACCTCAAAACAATGTTTTTTTTTTCGAAAAAAATATATTATCATTTATGAATATTACATGTATTCGCATTTGAAAATAATTTTTATATGTTATTTACATATGAATTACATAGTTGCTTTGTATTTTTAAAAGATATACATTGATTCTCGTGTAAAGGCATATTCATTTGTGAATATTACGTGATATACTTAGTTTATGCATTTCATCGAACAGTTGGCGTGCAACCAAATAAACTTATATAATTATGGTAAAAAATTAACAATTGAAGCCAATAATTACTACACAAATCAAATCCTATCAAAATTGATCGATAATCAGTAAGTTTAGATAAAAAATTGTGAAAATGTTTATGAAAAACGAAGTTTTTCAAGCCTAAAAAGCGATTTTAAAAAAATCTTCAAATATATGGTTATGTTGATGCACTTTCGATTGCTATCTGTTTTTTGATATTGGTGAAGGTTCGATTGATGAAGTTTCGATGACCGGTGATCGCAAAATGATGTGACATCGATAAATACAGATTATGTTTATCGATTTTGCTTGACATCAACGAAACTGGACAAGAATGAATCACGACTTACACTTAATAGTACGAATAAATGTTTTTGATGATGAATCACAACATTTTGATGAAATAATGAAGACTTTCGATGAAGAATTGATGTTTTATGAAGTGTCGATGTTTTTTGATGATGAACAGGTGACATTGATGTTTTTTTGATGAAGAACAGATGATGTTGATGCAGAAGATATGATGTTGATGAAGAACAGAGGAACGATCCAGATGAATGAATAACAGATGGTGTTGATGAAGAACGAATGAACGATTCAGAAACACAATGTGTCTGTAATGACTTAATCTAAACGTGTTTTACATATACAAAAATGATTGGCTGAGAATGATTCCCACATTCTCAACCTTTTATTTTTTTCTAAATTGAACTTATATATATATATATATATATATATATATATATATATATATATATATATATATATATATATATATATATATATTCACATGTGGGTGCCTATTTATATCAAAAAGATTTGAAAAAAAATTTGTATACACATATGTTTGAAAATATTTTTTAATGTGCGTATAAACAAAAACAAATAGGAATATGCATAAAAATACATTCTTTTTATTGAAAAATTTATTTTATATATATATATATATATATATATATATATATATATATATATATATAGAGAGAGAGAGAGAGAGAGAGAGGATGTTTTATCACGTTCTCAACCTTTTGGAAAACGTATTGCTAGCTTTTATTAACATAAACCATTCAAGGATACATACTTGAAATGAACTTACCTATATGTGTGACAACCCGAAACTTCTATCTTGTACAATTGGTCAATTCTACTAATGTTAAACTCGATTCTGCCACCTTTTAACATCGTTCGAGGATTCGTTTAAGTGTTCTATGCTTGCGTACAACCAAGGTTGAGATTAGGGATGAACTATCAAGTTAGCAAAATCGGGCCATACACCCTCTTGGGAGGAGTGTACGGCCGTACACATGGGTATGCGGCCGCACACCCACCCCATGACAGCATATATATGAGACCCCCTTCCTTCATTCTTTTCTTCTTTTGGTTGCACACTACTACTTTCTCTCTCTAGAATCTTTATCCAAGAACCCTCCAAAGGCTTCAAAAATGTAAATAATTCTTCCCCTAACAAGTTATATTTGAAAGATCCTTTGATTCTTCATGTTTCAACATTGTTCTTCATCCCTTTGAAGGTGTACGGTCGCACACCTTCATAAGGTTGGCCGTACACACCTTAAAGGCCCTCCAAAGTGAGAGTTTGGCCCCTATATTATAGTTGGACATGATCTTAGCCTTGATGCACCTAAAAATCGACAACTTGGGCATGAATATGAAGATTGTACGGCCGCACACCCCTCTGTACGGCCGCACACCCCTTTGTACGGCCGCACACACACCCTTAGCCACTTTGATGATCATATTTGGCCTCAAACTTGCAATACCACTAAGTATGGGACCTAGAACACTCCATGGATGCTAGTAGGACCTTGGAAACACCTCAAAAAAAGCTTCCTTTCATGAGTGTACGGCCGTACACTCATGGGCCGTACACCCATGGCCGTACACACCTTTAGGGTGGCCGTACACCTCCTTTATTTGACCACTTATGGTTTCGACGATTCATTCAAGTATTTCCAGGTCCTTAGAATGGTTTCCTATCATGTTTAGTCATGAAATACCCTAATCTAATACATATATGTGTTACTATATGTTAATAGGATCCATTTGCATACAAAACATCAGTTGACACTCAGCATCCGCACCAAATTTACCTTCGAATCCTATGTAAAACAGTGAGTTCATACCCCTACACTTTTACGAGCTTTCATTATAAAAACATTCTTATGAGCTCACCAGCTTTATGCTGATATGTTTTCAAAAATCACTTGTATTCTTAGGACAACAGTAGACAGGTACACTAGTCAGCTTTTGGAGAAGACGGAGCATTTTGGAGTCTTGTCTTTATCTTTTGCTACTTTTGATATATATGAATCTCATATCAAACAAATGTAAATATTCATATTATAATGTAATGGTTGTGTTTACTTTGATTACTATGATGCAATTGTTGTGATACTACATATGACGTCATCCACCTCCGAACGTTTCCACCGTTTGTTTTACGGTTCGGGGATGTGACAGATTGGTATTAGAACTATTTTTTTAGTGAATTTAGTATACCGAACCTTACAAGGTATACAACTATAAACACTAAGAGGATATAGTGCTCTAAACTAAAAGTATACTTTTAAAATATAAGTATTTTACAAGAAGTATACAAGTATACCTACATACCAGAAACAATATCATAAGTAGAACGAAACAAAAGTAATTGGATGTTGGACACTACGGTTAAACCTGGGCAGTTATGTAATCATGTATGGGGTCAATATAGCCTGATCAACTATATTTATTTGAGACATGACCAACATGTGCTTGGGAGTGACTGTGGTGTTGCAACAGGCCTAAAACTTACCAAGTATGAATACAACAAGATATCAATAGAACAAGCATCCAACTTAAAATACTATAGGAGTATTTTAGCTGAAGCCAAATACTGTGTGGAAATTCATTTCATGTGTTTCTACTCATTCCTTTTAGTGATAGTTTGCTCGCATGAGTAGCATTTCTTTATTTATCGCTTAGTAGAACACTTTATCCATCAGATAGAGATATATCTTGTTTCATATCTCTTGATTCAAAGTATAAGGGACTTACCATCCTTTTCTTCCTAACTCTTTATAGAACAAGATGCCTCCAAAGAAAAGACCCAACAGAAAGAACATCAATCCTCCAACAGATCTAGCTCCACCACCTCCATAGTTCGATCCTGCTATGTTCCAGGTAGCAGTCACGGCCGCTGTGGCGGCCGCAATGTTGCAAATAAATTCTGGCGGCTCTAGCTGGTCGGGAAGTGGTGCCCAACCCGTCAATCTCGACGGAAACCAGGGACACCATAAGGAGTGTTCCTACAAAGACTTTATGAACGCAAAGCCCAGATCCTTTGTTGGCAATTGAGGTGTCATGGCCTTAACTTATTGGATCGAGAAGATAGAATCGGTCTTCGAGATCTATGCATGCTCAGAAGCAAACAAGGTAAAGTTCGCAGCTTGCACCTTCACCGATAGAGCACTGACCTGGTGGAATAGTCGGGTCAAATCCCTAACCCTGCCAGTGGCAAACGCCATGGGTTGGGAAAGTTTGAAGGAACTTATGCTCGTGGAGTACTGCCCAAGGGGCGAGATGCAGAAACTGGCGCACAAGCTTTGGAACCTTAAGATGAAGGGTTCTAACATTGCTGCATACACAGCTAGATTCTGTGATCTGGCTCTTCTTTGTCCGGGAATGGTCACCCCGGAAAGCAAAAACATAGAAAGATACATTTGGGGATTGACGCCCCCAACGCAAGGAAATGTCTTGGCCGCTAGGCCAACCACTTTACAGTGCTAAGTTCCTGGCGTAGACTCTCATAGATCACGAAGTTTATCTTGATGCAGCTGATGGGTTTTAGCTATAAGAACATCCTATGTGCTCATACAAACCCTAATGCTTGGATCTAGGTTTCTCTATTATACATGCAATTCATCCAAGACTACAAATCCTAGATCTAGCATATGATAATCAATATAACATATGAATTAGGGTTTAGATCATACCTTGATTGTTATGTAGAAATAACAATCTCAAATCCTCCTTGTAATGACTTTAGAAAGCTTATAGTCACAAATGTCACTCCTCTAATGGTTCACAAACACCAAGAGCAAGAGGATGAAGAAGAGAAGAGAAGGAGGCTGCCCAAAACGTGTGGAAACCCTAATCAACAAGTTCACCACGTTTTTGAGCCATAAGGGTCCTTTAAATAGAGAGGCTATTAGGGTTATCTAACAAGGAAACCCTAATTTGGATGCTTAGGCCCTAAACAACCCATAGACTCCTTCCTTAAAGGCCTAGGACGATTTCTAATGGGTTTCCCCATAGAATTCGTCCACCCCTTTAATATGGAGTCCATTAGCCAATATTCAACTATCATACAATTGACAGTTCTAGTCCCTTAAGTTTAATTAATCTCTTTTTAGTCACAAACTTAATTCTTATTAATTCTTGACTAATATTAATTAAACAATATGATTTCTCCTTTAATATATTATTCTCATAATATATTAATAAATCATATTTAATCCTTTCTCTCTATAATTCATCCTATTAAGTTGCTTTGGTGAAGGCAACCCAAAAGGACCATGCACCATCGGGTCAAGTTCATACCAAAATAGTTATGGACTTAGACACTAATCCAACAGTCTCCCACTTGGATAAGTCTAATAACTATTTCGCGTATGACTTCAGATCCTGATCTGCAATCGTAGCTTTCTAAAGCCGTTGTCAACTCTGATCTTATCAGATACGCGTGTCCTTTAGATAAGGGATCATATATTCCTCCATTCTAGATATCGTATAGACTGAGACATGGATCTAAATCATTCTCTCTGTCTATGATCTGTTTCCTGAATTCAGATTTATGACGACTGACAACAGACTACAATTGAACACATCAATTTAGTCCCGGCTTGGCCAAGCACTTAGGTACCATCACTAAATCATCGAGGGTCCCACAGATATCGCTTTCACCCTACTTTGGATAAAAGGAACGGATAAACTTTGACTCAATGCTCGCTTGCACTTACTCACTGAATAACACACAACAATATGTTTTATAACACCAAGTTACTGGTGCGTTTACATATTATCAATGTGCAACCGATTTGCAAGATACAAATCACACATATCGGTTTCAAGAATATAAGATGTTATCGTCTCACCAATCACTCGTGATGAAATCCATGAAGTGATCCAAGTGAGCGTGGGTTTAAGCCAATGCTCAAATCATATTCATAAGCACTCATGAACGTTGCAACAAACAATTGCTTATGTCTAATACTCTTTATACAATCCACACACCAATTCACGACAGTCTTCATTCATATCTACTTCCAACATATGAACGACTGTGGCCCGTTCGAATAATTTGACTGTTCTGAACCAATTAAATTATTCAGGAAGCCAAAACATGCAAAGTGAAACACAAGAATAATACTAATCCCATATGGCCTCAAACCTTTGAGTATAAATAAAACACCGTTTATTTATCACCATATCGATTACTCATTATTTGTTGTTTCAGGTAATCAACTTTTTACTTGAATTATTACAACACTTGTCCCATGCTCTTAGCGTGCACACAATCTTTACCTACAGTTCTTACTTTGTGAAATAGATCAAATGAACACATTTCCAATCATACTCATTTCACAACTCCCAATCCTATTCACAAGTGAAAGAATATCAAATTCTTGCCACTTATAGAATATGCTAGATTCTAACATTTTATGCAATGATCCTTTCATAATGTCACTGCACTAAAGTCACAATGACTATTGCCAATAAAATTACAAAGTCCTCTATCGGGGATTGTTACAAGAAAATTCCATAGATGTGATGCCTCTCACTCAAAGTACATTCCTTTGAACATCCTTTCTTGCATAAAAATTTCTAATCCAGACATAGACTCTCAATATCCAACTCCCAATATAGAAACATTTCCATATTTGCCATATGACAACTCATTCTTAATAGAATCTTATCTATTCATAATAATGTCGATATGGTCCATCCAATACCATACTTCCAACTACTCACAAGCAACCAATCCTTGGCGAACTTTGGATTGTCCTTTGATAGTTGTTTAATTATCTTAGTCGAAACCGATTCTTGTCCTTTTCCCTCTAAATGCGTTAGACATTTGGAAAATTTTAGAATGGTCAAGTATTATAGACTTTGCAATCGATCCTATATTCGAAGCGTATGAGACACGATGCATAATGTCTTACATAAAGATTTGATACTTTATCAATCTTCTGCCATAATATTTTATGTGCTACGTTCTCACAATTCGAACTATGAAGAGGAATGCCGTAATCATAATCGAAATTTAAGAACGCACTATGTATCATTGACTAATTTATTAACATTCCACAACCTAAGCCTTTAGATTTGAAATGAAGCATAATATTCTCTCCTTTAATTATAGAAAAACAACTATTCAACCCTTACAACTTTGCAAAGTATGACTCTTGTTTTCTATAATTAATATTGCTAACTTGCAATACTTTCCTTAATAATCATACCCGAAGCATATGGGACACGATGCAAATTTTAGAATGGTCAAATATTATAGCATTTTCAATCGATCCAATACCCGAAGCGTATGGGACACGATGAAAAATGTCTTACATAAAGATTTGATACTTCATCAATCTTCTGCCATAATGTTTTATTTGCTATGTTCTCAAAAATTCGAATTGTGAAGAGGAATTCCGTAATCATAATCGAAATTTTAAGAACACACTATATACCTTTGACTAAATTTATTAACATTCCACAACCTAAGCCTTTAGATTTGAAATGAAGCATAATATTCTCTCCCTTAATTATAGCAAAACAACTATTCCATCCTTACAACTTTGCAAAGAATGACTCTTGTTTTCTATAATTAATATTGCCAACTTGCAATACTTTCCTTAATAATCATACAAGCATAACATTTATGCTTCCACTATCACGATGATTATTATAAACATAACACTTATGCTCCCACTAGCTTTGACATGTATTCAAAAACAGCTTAAATTTCAGAAAAACAATGCCTATTGAATTTCTTTAAGTTCATATTTCTAATACCCAATGCTTTGATAATCTTTTATCAAGGCTTCTTGAACTCATACACCTTTGTCTTAGATAGCTCATATGTGTCTCTAAACAATTCATACTAATTTCCAAATCTCACAATTCGAATTACGGAAAGGGATACCGTAACCATAATCGAATTCGAGAACCCAATTTTCACAATCACTATCTTCTTAAAATCTCTCTTAGTGAAAGCATTTCCTCACAGTCATTTTCATGAAGGAGGGAATCTTATGACACTTAGATTTTAATGGTGTATGTGTTCCTATCCATGTGAATTTGTCAAAACCAAAGTTTACGATAAATTCAAACTCATATGGACTGAACTTTCTTAATCTTGATTTCTTGCCTTATGGTAACATAGCTGCCTACCATGTCTTCCAAGTAGTCAAGCAGCTCACCCTTTCCTATCAGTGCACTTTTCATTGATCAAGGTCCTTGCCTTTTATGCATTCAAATGAGAACTCATAGGACTCACATGAATAATTAACTCAACTGGAATGGCACAGAAACAATATAGTGTCAACACGATAGGTTGTAAACCTCAACTCGTGTGCTAGTGATGATCGATAAGGTTTATTCTTGATTAGTTCTTGAAACTTTTTCGAGACCATTAAGACTCCCACTAACTCCTTGACATATAACATTCTTTTGTCAATAAACATTTCTCGACAAACAAATATTCAAGAGTTAGTGCAGCTTTTATCAAGACAAAACATTTCATAAAATTGGTCCTAGTTGGTCTTTGTCTTATCCAATACATCACAACTTACCAATTCCAAATGTGCAAGAATAAGAAAAACCTTTTTCTAAATTCTACATTTGATGAATGTTATGAACCTTCTTAAGACTTGTCACTCAATGTCACAATCTTAACTCTAAGATTTGTTTTGGAATGAAGTATGATTGACTTTTTTATTTAACCATTTCTTCAATTCTCGATTCCTCTTCTTAGACATACCATGGCACTAAGACTCACTTAGAGGATCAACTGAGATATGGTTCTTAATCATTAAGACTTATCATAAAACATAATAAAAGGTACTCTCCCTTCTTCTTAGAATAGAGAAACTTTTATCTTTCTGCCTACTTGATTCTTCTTATTCATTCTGCTATTGATTTAAACTTTTTCAATCAATTCAGAATTACACTTAATCTTATAAGTATAATCATATTTACTAAACCTTTAGTAAATCATGACGAATATCTTTGTTACTCTTTTGGTGGATTTGATCAACACACAACTTTGTGTACTCGATCTCCTAGTCCTTCATTTGACACTTCGTCAACGAATTAGTCTAATTCCCAAATATGAAATTTCTCATTTATCGTGCAACCAAGTTTCATAATTCCATGTTTCTGTCCACTTGAACCTTGAGCGATGAGAAACTCTCCCTATTTGGTAAATTCTTGACATTTCCATAAATAACATAATTAAGAATCACATCTATTTGTTGTAGAAATATGCGAGCATCAATTTTTCATAACGATTTCATTGCAAGGAAATAAATAAATAAATAAATAAATATGTCAAACAAAATTTATTTTATTCATAAAAGCAGCGGAAAACATTTGTCCTTACAATGCAAAATCAACTGAAAACTATGTAGTCAAAAGAAAAATTCCTAACAACTCTATCATAACTTTCTAAGCTCAAAATATAATCTTCAAGTCCATGCGATCGAGATCCATTTCTTTGTGATTAGACACATCTTGCTTTTCCATCACGCTTCCTTTATTTTCACCGATCCTGCAAAACATTCAAATGCAATCTTATCACATCATGTATTAAGAATCAATGAATAGGAACTTAATGGAGTTAGATAGTGGATTTTACCTGAAGCACATCCATACTCTTTGACTCTCCCATCTTCTGGACTCTTCAGGCTCTTAGGGAAGACTTGTATCCAATGCCCTTTCTCTTGGCAGCAAACGCAGGTCGGTTCTCCTAGAACGTCCTCGGAAGTATGGTTGGTTGACTTTCCTAACAAATATGCTCCATTGCTTTGCCAAATCATTTCTGATTCAATAGCAATGAGCATGTAAGTTAGGTCAATGAGGTTTTCGTCATGATCCATCATATAATACTTTCTTTTGAACTCATTATATGATTCAGGAAGTGACTGCAGAACCCAGTTCACAACCAACTTATCAGGGAATGACGCACCCAACATTATCAACCTATCGATGTGTGACTTCATTCCTAGAATGTGGGCACACACGGGTTTACCATCTTCATGTTTCATTTCCAATAGGGTTTTAGTGACATTGAACCTTTCAATTCTTTGATCTTGTGGGTTAGGGAGAATAATCGGAGGAGGTGGAGGAAGTGAAACATGATTTCTTGTTCCTCGATCGAATCGTGGAATATCATATTTATGTTGAATGCTTGTTCCACAGGATTTGGGAAGACCATAGTTGTTGTACTTTGACAGCTACAAAACGGGAGAAAACGAATTCAAGTTAGTTGATTGATTGAGTCCTTAGTAAATCACCCAAATGAGATACTAAGGCTAGGACCCAACATAATATTCCACAATTCAGGAGAGGGATGCCGTAACCCAAATTGCAGAACATTTGAAGGTAAGTGAATGACGATTCACTAATTTTCCACCATGAAAAACAGAAAAACGATTAAGTTTTAAATGTATTGAAAACTCCTAGATCCTTTGAGATTCATTGAATATTTCAATGGCATGTTTAAATCTCGATATGCCCCTCTAGTTTGTGACTGGGATGCCGAGGATCACAAAGCGGGTGTGAATAACCATGCAAACTTACATGGTGCCCCCACATGTTACAGTCACCTATTCGATGTGCCGGTAAACCACACACGCTCCACCGAACTATGAAAAACATTGAGTCACCCTTTGCTACCTTTGCTTAGAACCATTTAGTGTGCCGGTAAACCACACACGCTCCACTAATGCCTTCGCAAGGGTACAAAGTGTAATTTCATGGAAGGCTCTGTCCTATCCTACCCGTTCGGCTAACGACCCTCCACTAGTCAAAAGTGCGGTGGGTAAGAGTGGATACCCATTCAATCGCCATTTTATAGGCAATTTCCTTAAACACCCCTTATAGACCAGCTTCGTGAATGAGGCCTACTAACGGTAAGACTGACTTTTACTCATACATATATATAATGTTAGACCTTTAATGTTATACATAGTATAGGGTGTATTTTACAGTTTCAAAATACTAGGTGGTCAAAATTAACAATTATACTTTTAATTCAATTAAATTGTGAACCAAAACTTTATGGATTTATTAAACCTCTTTTAATTATACACCTTAATTAATTAATAAAACCATAAGGGTGTGATTTGAACTTTTCAAAACAATATTAGGGTTTTAGAATTTAACATTCCTAAATTAAACTTTTAATCAACTTTTAAATTCCAAAACTTGAGGGCAAGTTTTGAAACATTTCAAACATTAGGGTTTTAACCATTTAAATTTCAAAACAAAACTTTTGAGTTCGAATTTAAACTATAAAACCTAAAGGGGAAAATTGAAACTTTTCATAACACAAGGATCAAATAACAAATAATATAAATTAAACATTTAATTTTATCATTATCTATATTTGACCTAATTTCAATTTCTTGCAAAATAAGTTACCCAATTAATACAAATAATCAAACTTTATCATATAAGTAAGTTATTATCTAATCAATTGGTAATTATCTTTTGTTTAATCATGGATATACTCATAAATATGTATAAAATCGGATTTTAATGACCTAAAACAGATAAGGCAAGTATCCATGAGTAAAACAACAAGAAATCCTGAAATCCCCTCTTTCTGACGCTCGAACTCGCCGAGTATCCCTATGGACTCGTCGAGTCCACAATGGAACTCGTCGAGTTCATTAGGCAGATGGGCCAAAAAACGATTTTGCAACTTAAACAAACATACAAGGCATCAATACAATAGAAACCAATCAAGGCTCTGATACCACTGATGGGTTTTAGCTATAAGAACATCCTATGTGCTCATACAAACCGTAATGCTTGGATCTAGGTTTCTCTATTGTACATGCAATTCATCCAAGACTAAAAATCCTAGATCTAGCATATGATAATCAATATAACATATGAATTAGGGTTTAGATCATACCTTGATTGTTATGTAGCAATAACAATCTCAAATCCTCCTTGTAATGACTTTAGAAAGCTTAGAGTCACAAATGTCACTCCTCTAATGGTTCACAAACATCAAGAGCAAGAAGATGAAGAAGAGAAGAGAATGAGGCTTCCCAAAACGTGTGGAAACCCTAATCAACAAGTTCACCACGTTTTTGAGCCATAAGGGTCCTTTAAATAGAGAGACTATTAGGGTTATCTAACAAGGAAACCCTAATTTGGATGCTTAGGCCCTAAACAACCCATAGACTCCTTCCTTAAAGGCCTAGGACGATTTCTAATGGGTTTCAACATAGAATTCGTCCACCCCTTTAATATGGAGTCCATTAGCTCAATATTCAACTATCATACAATTGACAGTTCTAGTCCTTTAAGTTTAATTAATCTCTTTTTAGTCACAAACTTAATTCTTATTAATCCTTGACTAATATTAATTAAACAATATGATTTCTCCTTTAATATATTATTCTCATAATATATTAATAAATCATATTTAATCCTTTCTCTCCATAATTCATCCTATCAAGTTGCTTTGGTGAAGGCAACCCAAAAGGACCATGCACCATCGGGTCAAGTTCATACCAAAATAGTTATGGACTTAGACACTAATCCAACAGCAGCAACAGCCGCTCCCGAACCAGCAAAGGCGAGTGGTGGGAAGAGAAAGTTCTGGAAACAGCGAAAGGGCCAGTCTTCGCAGGAGCCCTCAAAGAAACAACAAACGGTGGTAGTCCACGCTGCTACTACTCCTGCCGCTGCTCCTGCAACTCAAGCCCCTACCAGTAGATATGCTGGTACCCTTCATCAGTGCAACAAGTGCAATTATCATCATAATCCCGGCCCATGCCGTGAAATGCTCTGCAACAACTGTAGCAAGAAGGGCCACACAGCTCGTTATTACAATACACCAGTCCAACCAACCAATCAGACATCTAGAGCAGGTGTCGGTCAAGCCTGTTATGGTTGTGGTGAGGTCGAACACTACAAGCGAAATTACCTCAAGACAAAAACTGGAAACACACAAAGAGTTCTAACTATGGGGCAAGAGAAGGCAGTTGCTGACCCTACAGTTGTTACGGGTACGTTCCTACTTGACAACTCTTATGCATGCATTCTTTTTTATTCTGGTGCAGAGAGAAGTTTTGTTAGTCATGCATTCAAACATCTCCTCAAGCATAAACCTCAACCCTTAACCGAAACATTCACCGTTGAGATGGCTAAAGGTGAGAAAGAGAGCACTAACGACGTATTCGTAGGATGTACCCTTACCCTAAAATGATCATTCCTTTCCCATCGATCTTATGCCAGTTTCCATAAAGAGCTTCGATGTCATCATCAACATGGATTGGTTGAGCCCCAATCGTGCTGATATGCCTTGTTACGAAAAAGTTATTCGTCTCAATCTTCCCTCTAGTGAAATCCTCATGATTTATGGCGATAAACTCAGCTCGAACCTCCGTATCATTTCATGCATCAAAGCCCAAAAATTTCTGCGAAAGGAGTGTCTTGCATTCCTAGCCCATTTCATTAATGAAAAATAGGAAGTTAAAGACCTCAAGATTATCCCCGAAGTTTGCAACTTTCCTGATGTGTTTACCAAAGAGCTCCCGGGAATTCCTCCTGAATGTCAAGTTGAGTTTTGCATCGATCTAATCCTCGGAGCTACCATCGTAGCTAAATCTCCTTACCGCCTAGCGCCAACAGAAATGCAAGAGTTATTCAGCCAGCTCAATGAACTCCTCAACAAAGGATTCATCAGACCGAGTTCCTCACCCTGGGGAGCCCCGGTCTTATTTGTGAAAAAGAAGGATGGATCTTTCCAGATGTGCATTGACTATCACGTACTGAACAAACTCACTATCAAAAACCGTTATCCTCTTCCTTGAATCGACGACCTCTTCGACCAACTTCAAGGAGCCAGCTACTTCTCAAAAATAGACCTAAGATCAAGGTACCATCAGTTGCGAGTCCACGAGATTGATGTTCCTAAGACAACATTTCGGACTCGATATGGTCACTACGAGTTCGTAGTAATGTCTTTCGATTTAACCAATGCACCGGCGGTATTCATGGACCTGATGAATCGGGTGTGCCGTTCTTTCCTGGACAAGTTCGTAATCGTGTTCATCGACGATATACTTATCTATTCCAGAAGTGAGGAAGATCACAGACAACAATTGAGGTTGGTGTTGGAAACTCTAAGGGCAGAGAAGCTATACCCGAAATTCTCCAAGTGCGAATCCTGGATTCGAAAAGTAACTTTCCTAGGTCACGTGGTAAGTAAGGAAGACACACACGTGGACCCTTCCAAAATTAAAGCGATAGAGAATTGGTCAGCACCGATGACGCCCACGGAGATCCGTCAATTCTTGGGCCTCGCAGGCTATTATCGCAGGTTTATCCAAAACTTCTCTAGGATTGCCAAACCCTTAACCACTCTGACTCAGAAAGGTGTACCCTTTTGTTGGAGTGAAAAGTAAGACACTGCATTCCAAACATTGAAGCAGGCCCTATGTAACGCACCTATCCTGTCTCTGCCCGAAGGGACAGAGGACTTCGTTGTCTACTGTGATGCATCCATTCAGGGCCTAGGCTGTGTGCTCATGCAGTGAGGAAAAGTTATTGCTTATGCTTCGAGACAGCTAAAAGCACACGAAGTCAATTATACAACTCATGATCTAGAATTGGGAGCAATAGTCTTCGCATTGAAGATATGGATACATTACCTCTACGGAACCAAGTGGACCGTCTTTACCGATCACAAGAGCTTATAACATATCTTCGATCATAAAGAGTTGAACATGAGACAACGACGATGGGTAGAGCTACTTTATGATTACGAGTGCGAGATACACTACCATCTTGGCAAGGCCAATGTGGTGGCGGATACCCTCAGCTGGAAAGAGTACTCAGATCGCAGTGTGAAAGCACTAACCATGACCATCCATTCCTATCTATCCGCACAAATCAGAGAGGCTCCGCTAGGAGCCCTAAAACCAGAGAACATAGCGGATGAATCCTTGAGAGGAATGGAGAAGAATTTAGAGATCAAGGGAGATAGAGTCTATTACTTCATGAACTGGATCTGGACCCCAATGTTCGGTGGTTACAGAGAGGTTGATATGAATGAAGCTCACAAGACTAGATACTCAGTCCACCTAGGTTCAGACAAGATGTACCTTGATCTCAAGAAGTTGTATTGGCGGCCAAACATGAAAGCGGATATTGCTACCTTCGTGGGCAAGTGTCTGACTTAAGCCAAGGTGAAGGTCGAATATTAGAAGCCCTTAGGTTTGGTTCACCAGTCGAAGATACTTGAGTGGAAGTGGGAGAGGATTACTATGGATTTCATCAATAATTACCCAAAACTCCAAGTGGGTACGATACCATATGGGTAAATGTCAGTCGATTAACCAAATCCGCCTACTTCCTGCCAATCAAAGAAACTTTCAAGATGGAAAAGCTCACACGAATCTACATCCAAGAAATAGTTTGACTGCACGGTGTGCCTGTGTCCATTATCTCTGATCGAGATAGTAGGTTCACCTCGAGATTTTGGCAGTCCCTGCAGGAAATGGCTCTCGAGGTAGGTTCTCGACTTCAGTTTCTGAGGTAGGTTCTACTTGAGGTAGGTTCTCGACTTCGGGTTCTGAGTCAGTCTCTTCAGGAAATGGTTCGGCAAAGTCATCGTCCAAAGGAATCTCATGGTTCTCTTCTAGCGCTGGTTCGAGCCCTCCATCATCTCCTTGGTTTGGAAAGTACGGGTCGCTAGGGAGATGGAAGTTATTTCCTCGTCCAAATTAAATCACGTAGTTTTCTTTTAAAAACCCTGGTTACTCCCAGTGAGGTATATTACCCCTATTTTATAAATAAAACTAATAAAAGAAAACGTGTTGAACTAAATCCTGAAGGTACTATTAATACCCTCCAGTAATCAAATCGGTTATTACTTTGAGGTTAGTTTACTTGATTCATTATTATAAAAGTAAATCTCTGCTATCTAGGTTGTGAGTGTCATGACCATAACTGACTGGATATAGCCCGCAATGGCCGGTATCCTTTATGACTTTGTCACCCTTAGACCTGCCGGTCTGACTGTAGCTAGTAGCAAGGTGCGGGATTGTCAGTCCCGTATAGATCTATACACAACAGTCACGCTCTCCCTACAAGATATTCTGGTCACAAGTGCTAGTCTTACACTCTATTTCTTGTGGTGAGTGTTACCAAGGACGTGTCTCCAACTTAGATTGACAAATTTATAAGTAATAATATAGAAAATCCTTTTGTGATTAACATGAATCCTTTATAAAACGATACATTTTGCTACATGATTCATAAGTTCATTGCTCTAGTTTTGAAAACTGTTTCTACGAGTTGATTTGTTAATCGTTTGGTAAAACTATTTTTCGTGTTAAAAGCATTCTAAAAATATAATTATCTTAAACAAAATAATATACTTTGAGCATAGGTTTCCTTGTACTTTTGCTTGTATCCCCCCCCTTAAAACATGAAAAACTCAGAAAAGCGTAGGGGTATGAACTCACCTCGGGCGATTTGGATGAAGGATCGATACGGAATTTCGGATGTTCAAGTGAATCCTTGAACATGATTTGATCCTAATTAACATGTAATTACACATACAGGAGTCAAATGAAGGCATTTATCTACTAAATGTGATGGAGAACCACTCTAAGAACTTGGTACTACCTACACTAAGTGCTAGAACCTTAAAGGATTGCATGAAGGAGGTGTATGGCCACCTTAAAGGTGTGTACGGCCATGGGTGTGCGGCTGTACACTCATGATGGAAGGTGCTTTTGTGGTGTTTTCAAGTTCCATACTTGCATCCATGAAGTGTTCTAGGTCTATACTCGGTTGTAGTGCAAGTGAAGGGTCCTAGAAGTGGGTTTGTCGTCCTAAGGTGTGTGTGTGGTCGCATACGGGAGTGTGCTGCCGCACAAGGTTGTTTGCGGCCAAACATAGGTGTGTGCGGTCGTACACCCTACATGATGATGTACAAAAAGCCAATTCTAAGGTGTAGCAAAGCTAGGTTCATGTCCAAATCGAATATGGAAGTCCAACTCTCACTTTGGAGGGTCTTTTAGGAGTGTGAGGCCACCTTATGTGGGTGTGCGGCCGCACTCCCTCAAAGAGATGAAGAACATGATGGGACTCAATGATTCAAGGCTTAGATTAAGTGGTCCTTCAAGCATAACAAGCTAAGGGATGGATTACTCACGTTTTTGAAGCCTTGGGAGGGTTTGTAGTTGAAGAAGCTTGAGAGAAATGGTGTTGTGTGCTGCCAGGATGTTAAAGGAATGAAAGGAAAGGGATCTCCTACTTATATCGGGGTGGGTGTGTGTCCATGAGGGGTGTATATGGCCGTACACCCATGTGTGCGGCCGCACACTCCTCCAAAAGGGGTGTATGGCCTGATTTTGTCACCCTATGGCTTGATGACTCTTTCCTCACCTCAACCTTGGCTATGCTCAAGCTGAGAATGCTTAAATGAACACTTAAACAATACGAGAAGTCAACAGAACAAGTTTAACATTGATTGAATTGACTAAGTGTACAAGATAAAAGTTTCGGGTTGTCACATCCATCCCGTCTTCCACGTCTCGAATCTTAAGAAGTGTTTATCCAATGAGACCCTTATGATCCCTCTCGATGAGATTGAAATTAACGAGAACCTCAACTTCATGGAAGAACTAGTCGAAATCATGGATCTGGAGATCAAACAAACAAAACAAAGTTGCATCCCGATAGTGAAGATTCGCTGGAATGCCAAGCGGGGACCTGAATTCACTTGGGAGCGTGAGGATTCAATGAAATAGAAGTACCCCCATCTTTTTCCAAGTCCACGATTTGTATCTCTATACTTGAATTTCGGGACAAAATTCCCTCTAACGGGGGGATGATGTGACAACCCAGAACTTCTATCTTGTACAATTGGTCAATTCTATCAATGTTACACTCAATTCTGCTACCTTTTAACACCGTTTGAGGATTCATTTAAGTGTTCTAAGCTTGTATACAACCAAGGTTGAGATTAGGGATGAACTATCAAGTCGTAAAGTAGCAACATCGAGCCATACACCCTCTTGGGAGGAGTGTACGGCCGTACACATGGGTGTGCGGCCGCACACCCACCCCATGACCGCACACTCGGGGTGGTGGGTCACCCACCCCTATATATATAAGAAGACCCCCTTCCTTCATTCTTTTTTCTTTTGGTTGCACACTACTACTTTCTCTCTCTAGAATCTTCAACCAAGAAACCTCCAAAGGCCTCAAAAATGTAAGTAATACATCCCCTAGCTAGTTATACTTGAAAGATCCTTTGATTCTTCATGTTTCAATATTGTTCTTCATCCCTTTGAAGGTGTACGGTCACACACCTTCATAAGGTTGGCCGTACACACCTTAAAGGCCCTCCAAAGTGAGAGTTTGGCCCCTATCTTCTAGTTGGACATGATCTTAGCCTTGATGCACCTTAAAATCGACAACTTGGGTGTGAATATGAAGAGTGTACAGCCGCACACCCCTCTATACGGCCGCACACCCCTCTGTACGGCCGCACACACCCTTAGGGCCGCACACCCACTTTGATGATCTTATTTAGCCTCAAACTTGCAATACCACTAAGTATGGGACCTAGAACACTCCTTGGATGCTAGTAGGACCTTGTAAACACCTCAAAAACACTTCCCTTCATGAGTGTACGGTCGTACACTCATGGTCCGGACACCCATGGCCGTACACCTCCCTCATTTGACCACTTAAGGCTTCAACGGTTAGTTCAAGTATTTACAAGTCCTTAGAGTGGTTTCCTATCATGTTTAGTCATGACATACCCTTATCTAATACATATATGTGTTAACATATGTTAATAGGATCTGTTTGCGTACAAAACATTAGTTGACACTCATCATCCACACCGAATTTACCTTCAAATCCTACGTCAAACAGTGAGTTCATACCCATACACTTTTACAATTTTTTAACGTTTTCAGCGGGGGAATACAAGCCAAACATAAAGGATTTTCGATGAATCAAAAACTTATGTACTTTATACAAACAAATAGTTTTCATAAAGCTTTTAGATACTCATCCCTTTTGTATCATGCGGAGCATAAGGGGCATTTTCTAATCAAAATGGCATAGTTTTCAGAACATATCATGAACATAACTTTTCAGTCAAACTATAATAGGTATAGTTTGGGAAACTTCCTTACCGGTTTTACGAATACGAACTGCTTACATGGTTGAACAAATAAACTATGACAGATTTAGTTTATGACACACATTACAAGAGTATAATAGTTAATGATTATTTCTACTCTACAAAACTTACCTTGAATGCAAGTATAAAAGAACATTACATTTTTCATATTATTACTCGTAAAATCGTTAACGCAGTTGGGAGACACGTCCTTGGGCGCTTACAACATTAACTAAGTGGAGGACTACCCTTATGAACTAGATTTTCTTGGAGGGAAAGCGTGGCTTTTGTGTATAGATCTATACGGGACTGACTATCCCACACCTGGCTGCTAGCTACAGTCGGACCGGCAGGTCTACGGGTGACAAATGGCATAAAGGATATTGACGTCTGTTTCACGTCGTATCAAGTTTAAGTATGGTCATAAAACTCGCCAATAATATGACATATTTACGTAATAATACACTTCTCATGAACATTTGCTTTAATAACATAAGTATGAATAATACTTAGGCCTCATCGTTTCAGAATCATTAAAGCAACAAAACAAATACAAGGGAAAATAAAGGATTTTCCCAGTTGAACTTTAGTACTTTACATACTGGTGGTAGCCAGGGTTTTCAAACAAGAACATGCATACTAGTAGTAACCAACATACAAACTATCACGCCTCTTACGCTACAAAGGATACGACAACAAACATTCATGGTTAGTTCTATAACCCCTTAGTTTATACATCAGGGTTACTTATAAACAATATTCGATAGATCGTGAAGTATGTGGCTTCCGCCTCATTTCCTGTTCCTTGTTTGGTTGTGGGCTTAGAGCAGATCGACATAATCCACTGTCTGTTCAATGTTGGTTTATATGTGACTAGTATGAACTAAGTGGTGATAGAAGGGAACTGGTTTCTTCCTATTTTTACTAAAGAAAATATTGGATTTTCTGGGATAGCAAACAAACACTTATACAAATTCAGTGGTAGTTTTCATTATAAAAACATGCTTATGAACTCACCAGTTGTATGCTGATATGATTTCAAAAATCGCTTGTATTCTCAGGACATCAGTAGACAGGTGCAGTAGTCGGCTTTTGGAGAATACGGAGCATTTTGGAGTCTCGTCTTTACCTTTTTCGACTTTTGATATATACGAATCTCATATCAAACAAATGTAAATATTCATATTATAATGTAATGGTTGTGTTTACTTTGATTACTATGATGCAATTGTTGTGATACTACATATGACGTCATCCACCTCCGAACGTTTCCGCCTTTTGTTTTACGGTTTGGGGGTGTGACAATATGCAATCTACTTATGATAATCCTTAGCGTATGACCCTTAACCAATAGTCCTAATTTTTATAATTTTGATTCTAAACCGCTTAAGGAATTATGGAGTTAAATAACATGATGTTATAAAATAAAATTAAACAAGAATTATTAGATCATCCTGTCGATAAAAATTTATAAAATTTTCAAAACTAAATTTGTATAATATGTCTAAACTAGCATCTTTGAATAATTATCTTTTAGTTATTAAGATAAATAAATGGTATGTTGATAAAGAATTTTTTTTCATTACATTATATATATATATATATATATATATATATATATATATATATATATATATATATATATATATATATATATATATATATCATAACATTCATATATTTTGGTTTTCTAATGAAATGAACAAAAGTAGTGAATAATTACACACATATTTCTTAAGGATGAGGATGTTTCATAGAAAATACAAACTTCTGTCAATACATATATGGAACACACACGTAATTAAATTCTAGTTAGAGTTTGTCAAAATAATCATGCGAATATTATGAAGATAAAGTATATAATTACT
Organism: Lactuca serriola; assembly: GCF_051521515.1. NCBI lineage: Eukaryota > Viridiplantae > Streptophyta > Magnoliopsida > Asterales > Asteraceae > Lactuca > Lactuca serriola. The sequence continues at coordinate 75,122,646 of NC_136411.1, read as the reverse complement.
TGACAATCTCAATTGTGTATATAAATATAATAATTGTTTCATTTATGGTTCATTAAATCATTTCGAAATTCCAAAATGATAAACTTGTAGAGTTGAATTAGTTGTAATATGTCAAAGTCTGTGTATTGTATGTTTTCGTTAGTCTTATCTATTTACTAAGGCATCTTGTTTAACGAAGTTCGAATGTAAAGCCCTTAGTTTTCTTTTGTACTTTCAATCTTCCTATAAATAGGAGCTGTACTTAGAGTTTAGGCATGAGTTTTTCCAACGTTCTCTGTCTGTATTTCTCATCGTACATTGAAAGTAATGACAGCTAAAACCAGATCATATTTAGATCTCGTGTTCTTTACTTGTTTTCTTTGATTTTCACTTCAATACTCGATTAAACTCTTCTATAATTGGTATCAGAGCAGGAATCTTACTGCTAAGATCTAATTTTCAATTTGAATCACTAGTTTTTGAGTCGCGATTTTTGTCTCAAAAGTTTCCGCACTGTTTGGATCTGAAAATCAATACTGATCTTCAGTTTTGATTCGATTATGCAATCGAATTGTGTAATCGAGTAATCTACTTTGAATTTCTAATCAATTCATACATTCATCTGTGAATTTTATCAAGTTTTTCTGAAAATCATGTCCGTACTTTCATGGCGAACTTCAACATGAATACGATGACCTCATTTTCTCATCTATTATGATCTTCAACAAAGATTCCTATGCTAATTCCAGATTACTATGATCAGTAGGCTGATAGAATGGAGGATTATCTGAATGGATTGGATGAGGAGCTCTGGAATTTCATCACAAGAAATGTTCAACCTCCAACAAATGTTCAAAACTTTGGTTCATCAGGTTCAACACAAGCTGTTACTGATCAAACTACGAGATTATAGAACAACGAGAAACAATGCATGAGGGAATTGAGAGGTGCTTTGCCAACTGTTGTTTACAATTACGTGCGTGGTTATAAATCATCTAAAGAGATTTGGAACACACTTAAAGAAAAGTTTCAAGGAAGCGAGAAGACGAATATAAATTCGGTGAAACAATATCTAGTTGAGCTAAAGGAATTCAGACAAAAAGAGAATGAATCCATTGAAGGTTATTACGATCGTCTGAATGAACTCATTTACAGATGTAATCGCCATGGTATCACAAGATCATCTATGGAGTTTAATCTCACTTTTGTGATGGGACTTCGTAAGGAGTGGCAAAATGTGAGCACGATGGTGAAAAGTTAGCAAAGTTTTAATACTTCGTGCTTGAATGATTTATGCAATCTATTGAAAACTCACGAAGGAGAGGTGAATGAGATGGTAGAGGAATCGAAACTAAGTTTGGGAGGTCCTTTGGCACTTGTTTCGAAAGTTTTTGAGAAGGAGTTGATTGAAAAAGAAGATTCTGAAGAAAAAGGATTTATTATGAATTTGGATGATGAGGGTGTTGCCTTATACTCTAACAATAGAGTTAAAAAGTTTTTCAAGAAACCAATTAATCCAAAGATGAAGCAAAGTGATCTTAAGGGAAGTTTCATCAACAAGTCAGTGGGTGAGGAGAAGAAAAAGTTTGAGAAGAGTGATACGAAGTCAAATGAGTCCAAAATTAAGAAGAAACTCAAAGGAGATTCGGGAACTGATTGTCATTACTGCAATGGAGCAAATCATATGGCAAACTATTAAATGCTTCATAAGAAGGACAAAAAGAAGAATAAAGTTAAAGACGGAGCGTATTATGTGGAACGCTTGGAAGAAGTCCGTGCTAAGGCTAAGGGAATGTATTTAGTTGCAAAGGGTAAATGCGAAGAAGATGGTACCTATCAAATCTGGTTGTCTAGATCAGATGATGAAGAAATGCTAAATCCAACTCATGATGCCATGTTTGCTGAGTTTACTAAAAGTGATGAAGATGTTGTAACTGGTAGATGTTTTATGACGAAGGTTGGGGACAAGTCACCAATGACTACCAAGGTACGTTCTATTCTTTAGTCTTTTAACATTCCTTTAAAAGCTTATGATTTTGAAATAACTGATTTTGATGATATTGTTGCTTACTTTGATACTATTGTTGTGTCTGCTAGTAACGAAGCGAAAAAATTAAGTACTTAATTGCTAGAGACACAAAAGATATTGGATACGAAAAGAAGCAAAGTAGAATACTTAAAACTTCAAATAAAGAACATTAGTAGTGATAGGAATATTTTGGAAACTGATGTAAACATGCTTTTAGCACAACAAAACATCTATTGTAACTCAACCGAACGACTTTATGCAAAATTAACTGCTTTACATCATTCATCAGATATAAGTAAAGAACAACATAGGAAGCTATTGCCTTTTCTAACTTTCGAAAGAGAAAAGATTGATAGCATATCTTATGACTATGAAAAGACCATAGCAGAATTTGATAGAGTCCCTGATAATCGATTTGCTTATGGTATTGTTAAGATAGACGAATATATGAATGCTGATGAACTTGTTGAGATTGTGAATGATACTTTGACCAAAAGTGAACAAATAAAAATTTTAAAAAGAACCGAGAATTCGAAATTTGACTCTCAATCTAATTTTGCTGATATCGAAGATAATTCTGATAGTTTTAGCAAAATTAGTGAAATTTATGAGGAGGAAAGTGTCGATTGTGATGGGTTTTGGCTATAAGAACATCCTATGTGCTCATACAAGCCCTAATGCTTGGATCTAGGTTTCTCTATTGTACATGCAAGTTATCCAAGACTATAAACCCTAGATCTAGCATATGATAATCAATATAACATATAATTAGGGTTTAGATCATACCTTGATTGTTATGTAGCAATAACAATCTCAAATCCTTCTTGTATTGACTTTAGAAAGCTTAGAGTCACAAATGTCACTCCTCTAATGGCTCACAAACACCAAGAGCAAAAGGATGAAGAAGAGAAGAGGAGGCTACCCAAAACATGTGAAAACCCTAGAAGGAAGCTTGTCCACGTTTTTGGGGCATAAGGGCTCTATATATAGTGAGGCTATTAGGGTTATCTAACAAGGAAACCCTAATTTGGATGCTTAAGCCCTAAGCAACCCATGGACTCCTTTCCTTAAAGGCCTTGGACGATTTCTAATGGGTTTCCCCATAGAATTCGTCCACTCCTTAATATAAGGCAATCCATAGCCCAAATTGCAATTATCTTATAATTACAATTCCAGTCCCTTAAGTTTAATTAATCTCTTTTAGTCACAAACTTAATTCTTATTAATTCTTGACTAATATTAATTAAACAATATGATTTCTCCTTTAATATATTATTCTCATAATATATTAATAAATCATATTTAATCCTTTCTCTCCATAATTCATCCTATCAAGTTGCTTTGGTAAAGGTAACCCAATAGGACCTAGCACCATCGGGTCAAGTACATACCAAAATAGTTATGGACTTAGACACTAATCCAACAGATTGTTCTCAGTTATCTATCATTAATGTCACATCTAAGTCAAAAGGTAAATAAATTTGTAATGATTCGACGGTTAAGGATGAAGCTGATAGACCCTCTACTTCGAAAGTCTGTGACTTTCATCATGTGAGCGTTAGAGACAGTCAAATTGATAGTAGTGATGATGAGGATGAAGAAGAAGTTTCGAACAATTATGAAACATAACGAAATTTTTCGAATGAAACAACCATTCCAAGAATTGTTGTTAATCAAGTGTATGGAGATACTGAACATTTCGACAAAGTGTTATCTGAAAAAGGTGCTCATTATCTGGAAACAAATACTGTTGTGTATCCAAATTTTAAGTGCACAGATGATGTTATCTTTCCGAATCAAGTGTTTGTCACAGCTGGGAATGTTGATAACATCAAACCTGAGTTCAACAAAATGGTTGAAGAAGATAACACAAAATTCATATGTTTTTCAAAGACAAAAACCACAACGAAAATGGGTTGAAAAAAGGGAAAATTCAAAATAGATTTCAAAACAAGATTTTATTGAAACAAATCAAAGTGTGAAACTCAATTCACAAGATTTTAAGGATTTTGTTGAAAATTTTCGAAAAAAAATGGAATTTCGAAAAGACAGGCAAGAAAGAAAATTTTCTGGCAAGTTGTGGAAAATGAAAAGAAATCAACTGAAACAACAAAGAAAAAGTCTGAAAAAGTGATGTCTAAATCTGTTCAAACAAAGTTTTTAACTCACTCAGATATGAAGAAAAATCCCACTCAATCAACCACATATGATTCTCAAAGTTCAAATCAAATAGATCATACAAAGAAGTTTTCAAAATCAACATCATCAAGGACTTTTAAAACAAATAATCAACAATGGTTTTCAACTCCAAATTCATTCTCTCAAAAAACAACAAATTTTTAAAATAGATTTTCTTCAAAAAGCAATTTTTATTCAAATGCATCATATCGAAATTTTGAAAATGTTCATCAGTTTGCAAATGTTCGAAAATTTGATAATGTTCGAAAACTTGACAAGGTTCGAAAATTTGAGAATGTTCGAAAATCTGCGAATAATCAAAAATTTGAGAATGTTAAATCAAATCCAACTGCTAAATTTACTCCACAAAAACCAAACTTTCCAAATCCATCCGAACACAAATCTACTAAAGTTTCATACACAAAGGGTTCTTCTGAAGTGCACACCATTAATCATTGGTTTGAGGGTAAAGGGAAAAAGTATCAATCGGGAAAGTTCTCTCAACATCAAATCAAGAAAGCCTATGAACAGTATTTGAATGAATCTTCATCTGGAAGTTCATCTTTGAAAGAATCAAATACTCCTATTCAAAAATGGAAACCGATCCCAAAAGTCAAACACACTGAGAAGCACGAGGTGAAAGTTAGTGAAATTCCAAAACTATCGAACAATTATGTTTCGATATCTTTAACCGATGATGTGGATTTAATTGATACTCTCAAATCCAAAGTTCGAAATTAGGTTTTAGGATCTAAATTTCATTTACTTTTTCAAGCTAATGACCAAGGACCCAAACAGCCTTGGGTAACTAAATTCTTTTAATGATTGCAGGTAATGTGTGATGAGCAATATGATGAGAAATGGTATATTGATAGTGGTTGCTCATGTCACATGACTGGAAGGAAGGAAAACTTGAGAGATTTTCGAAGTTCGGACAATGCAGGAGTAGTGAAGTTTAGAAACAATCATAAGTGTCAAGTGAAAGGATACGGAAAAGTAACAAATGGACAATTTACTATAAACCGTGTTGCTTATGTCGAAGGTCTTCAACATAATTTGATAAGTGTTTCGCAACTTGTTTTGGGCACTGGCAATCAAGTTGTGTTTAACGAAGAAGGAAGCATCATTTCGAATCTTGAAACAAAAGAAGTTTTGTTGAAATCCAAAAGATATGGAGATATGTTTACTCTCGACATCAAACCTATTGTTGGGAAACCCTCGGTTTGTTTTCGAAAGCTCCAACTGATGTTAGCTGGTTATGGCATCGACAACTTTCTCATTTAAACTTTCGAAATCTGAATAAATTGGTGATAGATGATCTTGTTCGAGGGTTACCTGTTTTAAAGTTTGACAATGATACTTTATGTGCAGCTTGCGAACAAGGAAAACAGCATCGCAAAGGGCATCCAATTGTCATAGATTCGAAAATTGTTGAATCGTTGGAACTTCTTCATATTGACCTTTGTGGACCATCAACTGTTGAGACACTCAACAAGAAATGATACATCTTGGTTATTGTTGATGATTTATCACAGTTTACTTGGCATCGACAACTTTCTCATTTAAACTTTCGAAATCTGAATAAATTGGTGATAGATGATCTTGTTCGAGGGTTACCTGTTTTAAAGTTTGACAATGATACTTTATGTGCAGCTTGCGAACAAGGAAAACAGCATCGCAAAGGGCATCCAATTGTCATAGATTCGAAAATTGTTGAATCGTTGGAACTTCTTCATATTGACCTTTGTGGACCATCAACTGTTGAGACACTCAACAAGAAATGATACATCTTGGTTATTGTTGATGATTTCTCACGGTTTACTTGGGTGTATTTTCTCAGGTTAAAACCTGAAGTCGCTCAAATAATGATTGAATTTATCAAGAAAATTGAGATAAGCCTAAAGAGGAAAGTTCATAAAATCAAAAGTGATAATGGTTCAGAGTTTCAAAACATTGCCCTTGATTCATTCTTAACAGAGAAAGGAATTTCGCATAATTTCTCTTCGCCATATACGCCACAACAAAATGGTGTGGTTGAAATAAGGAATAGGTCTCTTTGCGAAGCAGCAAGAACTATGTTGACATATGCAAATCTTCCTCAATATCTTTGGGCAGAAGCAGTTTCGACAGCATGTTTTACTCAAAATCAATCCTTTATTCATCGTCGTTTCAACATAACTTCGTATGAAATTATAAATAACCAAAAACCTAATGTCAAATTCTTTCATGTTTTTGGTTGTAGGTGTTTTATTATGAATATCAAAGATAATCTTTTGAATTTTCAAGCTAAGACTGATGAAGGAATATTTTTGGGATACTCAAATAACTCGGTTGCATATAGAGTGTTGAATAATTGAATGAGAAAAGTTGAAGAAACATTTAATCTCACTTTTGATGATTATCACGAGAAACAAGTTGAAAAACATTTTGAACAAAAACCAATTCTTAATGAATCAAATGATGAGTCTGAAAGTTATAATTCATCTGATTTTGATTATGATTTAATTTTTGGTATTCCAGACAGGCCTGATGATGCTGAATTTCATGCAGATAATGAAACTCCTGAATCTTCGAAACATTCTGATGATTTGATAATCACAACTAATACAACTGCTAATGGCGAAAGTATTCTAGATGCACAAGTGGAAGGGGAGCACTTTAATATACCTTCAAATGTTGAGGGGGGGCATCCTTTCGAGGGGGGAAGAGAAGTATGGATGGTGTTTTCAAGGGGGAGCATCAGAATGATAATTTTGTCGAGGGGGAGCATAATGATCTTAATATTGCAAATTTTGATCAAAATGATGAATTTCATGAACTAAATGATAATATTTCTATTAGAAGATCAGAAAATGAAGAAATTTACGAAGATGCACCATTGGATTTTGATCCAACATATCCTCCAATGGAAAAATGGACAAGAGATCATCCAAAAGAGCAGGTCATTAGAAATCCTCAAGATGGAGTATTGAAAAGAGCTCAAATTCTTGCAAAGAATGAGGAACTTAATGCTCATCAAGAGTTTTGCATGTTTAATGTTTTTATTTCCAAAATAGATCCTAAGACAGTCAAGGTTGCAATGGAACACTCAGATTAGGTTGTAGGAATTCAATCTGAACTTGCTGAGTTTGAAAGAAACAAAGTTTGGAGGTTAATTCCCAAACCTAAAAATGTTTCGATTGTCGGATTAAAATGGATTTTCAAAAACAAAACCAAAAAAGATGGAAACATTGTTCGAAATAAAGCAAGACTAGTTGTTAAAGGATATTCACAACAAGAAGGTATTGATTACGAAGAAACCTTTTCCCCTATCGCAAGAAACAGTTTATGTTGAACAACCTCCAGGTTTCATAAATGAAAGATATCCTAATCATGTTTATATATTAGATAAAGCTGTTTATGGGTTAAAACAAGCACCAAGATCCTGGTATGCAACTTTTACCAATTTCTTAAAACAGTCGAAATTTAAACAAGGATCAGTTGACCCCACGTTATTCTGAAAGAAAGTTGGGAATCATCTAATGCTTGTTCAAATTTATGTTGATGATATTATTTTTGGCTCTATTGACCCTGCTTTGTCTAGTGAATTCGAAAATTTGATGAAAAGCCAGTTTGAAATGAGTATGATGGGCAAAATAAATAACTTTTTGGGCGTAAATATTCGTCTAAGCAGGGAAGGCATTTTTGTCAATCAAGAGAAATATACCAATAATTTGCTCGAAAAAATTGGAATGTCAAATAGCACGAAGTTAAGAGTACCAACGTCGGTTGGAACAAGGCTAACACATTCGTTAGATAAACCTGCTGTTGATCTTACTTTATAAAGGAGCATGATAAGTTCATTTCTTTATCTTACTATAAGTCGACCTGGTATTATGTTTTATGTATGTAATTATGCTAGGTATCAAGAAAATCCAAGAGAACCACATTTAACTGTTGTGAAAAATATTTTTCAATATTTTAAGGGAACAATTTTGTTAGGATTGTCATATCCTTTGAAATCAGGATTTTTCATTCAAGCATTTTCAGATGCAGATCTGGGAGGATGTAATCTTGATCGAAAAAGTACAAGTGGGGGATGTCAATTGTTGGATGGGAAGCTTGTGAGTTGGCAGTCGAAAAAGCAAACTTGTGCTGCAATTTCAACTGCTGAAGAAGAGTATGTTGCAGCTGCTGTTGGCACTTCGCAAATCATATGGATCCAAAGTCAATTGCATGATTATGCAATCAATATGAAAAAAATTCCATTGTATTGTGATTCACAAAGTGCTATACACATTTTTCATAATCCAGTAACATTTGAAAACCAAACATATTGCACTTCGTTATCATTTCATTAAAGATCATGTGGAAGATGGAAATATCGAAGTACATTTTTTAAAGACAACTAATCAGCTTGTTGATATCTTTACAAAACTATTGGATGAATAATCGTTTGTTATAATTTTGACAGGATTGGGAATGATTGAAGCAAGTTCTGTTCCAGGATTAATTTCGAAAGAATGACAAAGTGGTGTTGAGAACATGTGTCGATTCAGAAGAAATGATTAACAGTTGAGAGGCAACTAGTATTAACCATTCAGAGGTTACTATTCACACTAAGCGCTTCGACACGCTTCGTTTTCGACATCCAAAATGAAAATTTTTTGTTAGTTGGTAAATTTTAGTTTTCATTTTTTTTGTTGGTCATTTATTTTCGAAAAATTTGAAACACCCAAAAATATTTTCGTTACTTAGCTTTCTTTTTCGAAAAATCAAAAATACTAAAAATAATTTTGTTATTTGTTTCTCTTTTCGAAAAATTCAAAATCACAAAAATAATTTTCTTCTTTTCTAAAATATAAAATCCAAAAAGATTTTTTGTTATTTTGTACTTTGTTTTTTCTCAGATCATACAGATTGAAAGGAGGTTCTTCAAGAATCATGCTTGCAGTTCTAGGATCAGGTATTCTTTCGAAACTTTACACTAGTTAGGATGTCCCTAGAAGCATGCTACAACATGTCAACCCAAGCCTCCATTGACTCAATGTGTGATTTCGAAAGCCTTAACGAAATCTTTCATCACGAAAATTTCTTCCCAATCAGGCTTGTATTCACATTAGTCCACTGAGCTACGTTACTCTTCTCAAATGAGTTAAGAGTTTTTTGCTTGGTCCAAACATAGCAGAGGTACAATTTGATTCGTGAACCAATCTTTTTCATCCCAAATTCTAACACGTTCACACACTATGATATATGTCCATGAGATCTTTGATCAAACCAATCAAGATTTAGACATAACAAAACTCTGTGTTTATGATCTAGATTCATGAGACCGTGATGAAAGTGAAACCCAATCTTTCTAACCTTTTAATGAATTGACAGGGATTTATGTTCCAGATTTTCACGAAACATTTGTTTCTGTACCAATTTTTTGATACTCCAAATCATATTCTTTCGTTATGTGTGGTCTTGATCAAATGTTCGAAACCCACGAAATTTGTTTCCCAACAGGATTCAGCTGAAGTTTTTTTTGAATATGATTTCCGTGTGAATATCAAATCTTACCTTTTGTCACTTTAAAATTCATCCAAAGCATACTTGTCACTGACTACACCGGTCAAACAAGTAATTTCAGTTACAATTACTCACCTTATGTTTAGTGCTGATATGTAACGAAATTTCGAAGCCACCCACGTAGCCATATAAAAGAAGCCCTTCGATACTTCTCAACAAGTATTTGATTTTAATTCACGGGAAACCACACAAGATGTTGATTATCTCTCTTGATAACTAGTGAAGCAACCTTTGCCTGAGGTTTAACTGCCTTTATGTCGAAATTTTATTTTTCGACATCACAGATCCCAAATTTTTGTTATTTTGCTTCTTATCTTATTTTGTTGGCACACTGCACTCACGAAATCCTTGAGGTTCTGAGTACTACCAACTCAGGCTGAAGATTTCGAAAGTATGGCATATGATCTCGTTTTTAAACCCAAAAACGAAAGAGACCAACCTCCATGTCAAAGGTTTTCGATCTTATCCATATGGTACTCACGAACAGTCTGATGTAGCCGTTGTAAATGGTGCGAGTTTCAAGGTACTTTATCTAACGTGGCGTTTAAAACGGCTAGTGGTGCGCGTTTCAAGGACAGGCGTGGCTAATTTTAAGTAAAAACGTTTGGAATTCAGTTGATGGAACATATACAAGGAAATTGATTTCTCCTTTACTAATTACGAGTTCTAATTCTTAGACGATCAAAGCCCTAATTTTCTCAGTTCATCAAGAATTTCTTCAAACCCTAAATCATGGCTGCTGCTCAAACCAACACCATTGAAGATGTTGCATCTCAACCAATTATGAAGCTTCAGAGTACTAACTACCAAGTCGAGGCTGATGTTTCATTATACCCTGAAGCTTAAGATGCTGATTGTTGCTCTTCAACATTCAGGCCTTGCCACTATTATGTTCAACGCATTTGATGTACCGATGTCTTGGTTATCGATGGCTGGTTCAACTGCTGTGTATAGCAAAGCCATGGATGTTGTCACGTTTAATCTAGTGAATGATAGAAGGTTCCGTCTCATGAGGAAATTGTTTGCTCAGATTCTGGAAATCCCCAATTCATCTTCGTTTTACAAAGTTTCTACTACTCAGATAATCCACATATTCAATGAGATGGGTCATCAGCCAACACTCCCCAAGATCAGTGACTTCAAGAAGTCAGGTCTTCCTTGTATCTGGAATTTTTTGTTTGGAATTTACCTTCGTTGCTTAACTGAACGAAGTGTAGGGTTAGATAAGGGAAGATTAGAGGTTTACGCAATGGTTGTAGGTCTATATTATGATCTTAATGTAGACTATGCTACACAGATATGGAAGGAGTTCATCAAGAGTGTGGAAAACACAAATGTTGTGCAGTGGATTTCGTGTGCTCGTTATTGGAGTTTAATACTTCAGTATGCCTATGCGAAGGAAGGTATACAAGTTCCTAATGAAGAATCTAAAGTAGAGTTCATGAAATATCATTTTCCAAAGTCCGTAGAAGATGATTCGGAGGTCTTTCCAAATGTTTCTTGAATTCCAGATGGTATGCTAAAGAAAATAGATCCATCAAACTCTGTATTGGTGGCATATTTGAAGAATGTTAATCCTTCTGTGGAAACTAGAGTTCTATTTCCCAGAAGTGATGAAGGGTCCTCAAAGAAGCCTACGAAGTCCAAGAAATGATGAAGTTGTTGAACAAGAAAATCCAAATAAAGTTAAGTCTAAGTCTCCAAAGAAACGAGTTGAAAAGGAGAAGACTTCAAAGAAAAATGAGAAGCCTAAGGAAAAGATAACTACTGATTCTGTGAAGGAATTAATCCCTTCGAAATCAGGAGTTTTCAAGCATTTAAAGAAGATGTCTCAAAAATCACAAGCCTCATCAGATGATCAATCTCCTACTATTTGTAAAGCTCAACTTAATAGGAGAAGGGTCATTGTTCGTGAAATTCCAGCACCAGTCTCACCAACCTCGAAATAGCGAAAAGTTGAGGATATGACAAAGCATATTACCGAAAAGAGAGAGAAGAGGAAGTTGATTGTTCGAGAAGAGTCCTCTAAAAGTGAAATCATTCCAGAAACTCCTCTGGGAATGAAGTCTCCTATTATTACGTCCACTTCGCCAACAACATCAACCAGTCCACTCGAAATTGTTCTTACCAAATCAGTTACCGATGAGGTTCCAGTTTCAGAAGTTCGTGCAAACGTATCTGATACGGGTGCAGAAGTCATTATGAGTGTGGCACAAATGAAGCAGGAGTCTCAAGGTATTATAATTACATCTTCTTTCGAACCTATTCCCAATACATTTGTTTCACTTCCACCATTTCTTTCGCAAGTCTCAACCACCACAACATCACGTACTTTTGAACAAGTCTTACAACAACCATTTACTACACTTTTCCAATCCCAATCTACTGAACCGTCCAAGCCTCATTCCGATGATGAAACAGGTGGAGGAGGTTTTGGAGGAACATTTGCTGATCTTGAATTTGATTTGGGAGAAGAGAATATTCCAGATCACATGCTGATGTCTGGAAAAACAATTCAAGATTCTCAACCATAAACTTAATTCTATTTTGCAATCACAAGCTGATTCCGGTGCAAAGAATTCAGTCTCGGGGATTGAGGTTGATGTTATGCTTAAAGCTCTGGAGCTACGTATGCACAAACAAATGGATAATCTGGATAAGAATAATGAACTACGAGTTAAAGCTTAGGCTAAATCCTTCGATGGTGAACTTCGAAAATTGAAGGATGTAGTGGAAGAACGTCATGTTCTGTTCGTTAAGGATGTCAAAACAGTACGAGAAGATGTTAACAGAAACTTGAGGAGATGAAGGTTAATGTTTCGAAAGAGCTTCAAGAGCTAAGTATGAATTATTCTTCTCTTCAAATTAAAGTCATTACAATAGCAGCTGCGTTTACAAAGATTGTTGAATGTTATCAATCTTTGGTACCGAAGGTAGAAGCAAAGGCAAGTGAAGATATTTTGAATTTTGAGAATTTGGGTGTATTGCTTGGAGAAATTAAGGAGATTGTGTCGAAGTCTGCACAGTCATCATTTCTCACTCCTGAGTTTTTAACTCAGAAGTTACAAATTCTTAATCAAGCCTTTCAAAAGGCATGTTAATAACTAGTGCCCCACATGTTGTCACAAGGGCGTAAGGGGGAGAAAAGGAGGTTGTTGGTAAATCTATGAAGGTGAGAAAAGTAGAAGAATAGGTTATAAAGCCTGTTGGTAAGGTTTTCTCAACACAAATTCCAACTCCATTAATTCCAGTAGTTTCTATTGTGATGTCTATGAAGACAACAACAAGGCCCATTCAAAAGGGAATTGTTATCAGATCAACTGTTGGAGGAGGAAGCTCAAGTACAAAGAAACCAAAACCCTCTGAAGCAAACAAGGGTAAAGGAAAAGGGGTTGTTACTGAGAAGACAAAGGAAGAAAAGTAATCCGAGATTGAGGCTGAAATGGAGAAACAAAGACAGATTCAGAGCATAATGAGGCTTCATGAGAATGATCCTCCAAACATGGATAAGGGAGATCCGAAAAAGCTGTATAGTTACAAAAATATCAAAGCCAGAGTGTCATACAATCAAACGTATGCATTCGAGAAGAAACCACAAAAAAGCTATTTTATCCTAAACACTAATATGAATCAGCTTCACTTTCCAATTAATGAAATGATGTTTATAACAGCCCAGTACAAGGTGATAGAGAAGTTCAAGAATGAAGATGATTTTCTTCATATGAAACCGAGGTTTCATGCTGTTGTTGGAAAGGAACAGGAAGATGTGTGGTCACTTATCAAGATTACAAGAGTGATAAGTATAACAAGAGATGTAATGTTCGATAACATGATACAAAACTTTCGTTATCATGTTGTGAGGGCGAACAACAAGGCTTGTGATTTCTCAATTGTAGATTTCCCTCTTAATAACTTGAATGGTCTAATACAAGTTGCACTGATTTTCAAAGACATGGATGGTTCGCAACTCCAAGGAACTGATAAAGAAGTTTTGAGACTTGGTTTGGGTCATATCAAAATCTTCATAGACAATTATTATGATTGTCTAACACTAACTAATGTGGAGTTGGCTTCAGCTTTACGGAAAAAGGTCAAAGTCGAAATGGAAGCAACAAAGCCTCAAGCAGTTCTCAAGAAGTATTCAGATGGTGAGATTTGCTTAAAACTGATGGGGTTAGTATTTTTGGGAAAAGATAAGAAGGGGAAAGCAAAGAGATTTTTGTTTCAGGTTTCTAAGATTGAGAGATACAGAACATCTCAATATACGAACTTTATTGTTTGTATGAACAACTGCAAGAAGAATACTGAAGGTGATAAGTCAGAGTTGAAGAAAGTGATGACTTGGTACTCTGAGATTCGAAGAATGATGCATTTTGATGTACAGATTCTCACCAACTGAGAAGTTCGACATTTTTACAAAGGGGGAGATTGTAGAGTCGAATTAGCTGTAATATGTCGAAGTCTGTGTATTGTATGTTTTTGTTAGTCTTATCTATTTACTAAGGCATCTTGTGTAACGAAGTCTAAATGTAAAGCCCTTAGTATTTTTTGTACATTGAGGGAGCTGTACTTAGAGTTTAGGCATGATTTTTTCCAATATTCTCTGTCTTTATTTCTCTTCATACATTGAAAGTAATGAGAGCTAAAACAAGATCATATTTAGATCTCGTGTTCTTTACTTATTTACTCTGATTTTCATTTCAATACTCAATTAAACTCTTTTACAAAACTAACCTAAATAGTACTCCACACAATGGTCAATCTCTTTGAAACACGTATAATGATTTTTTGTATAAGCTTTTTGGTATTGTTTCCTTGCCATCAATGTAAGTTCCTATCATGTATTTACTTTTCATGTGTTGCATCATTTTAAATGGATAATTATTCTAGTATTGGTATTTTTGCATTTATAGGTAATGGTCATATATTAAGTAATGTTGGTGCTAGGAAACCACCAAAGTGTATTATATAATGTAAGAAGGTTGATGAGGATTACTATTGTTGTGGTTTCGAAGATACCCCGTGCAGCGGAAGCCTTGATATTTGTATTAAAAATTGAGCAGCGGCTAAATATTGTTGTATTTACACAAAGTAAATGTTATGGCATTATAATTGTTGTAACTCATAATATATGAATGGCTTACATAGCCTTTTTCTCTATATAATCGGTGGTTTATGTATTTGTAAACACGTGAAACACAAACATACAAAAACACATATGCACACACACACACACACACACATATATATATATATATATATATATATATATATATATATATATATATATACATATACATATATATATATATACATATATATATATATATATATATATATATATATATATATAGGGTTAGGATTAAATGTGAACTATAAATATTGTGTGAATGTATGCCCATATTTTCACCATTAGATTAAAAAAATGAATGATTGTAATACGAAGGTACATATTATTATCATGGGACAACATGTACTCTATAATTACATTTAACTAAATACAAGAATATTTTAGTCTTTTAACCTATATTTAAAAATAGAAGATCCCTTATTCATCTCCTAATTTGATGATAATTTTATTAAATACTCATTTATCTTATTTAAAAAAAATTAAACATAAATAATTTTATCAGTTTTTTTAGCAAAACACAGGTCTATTTTGTATTATGATGAACATGTGTCTCATTTCATTCTTATAGAATATGATTTTATTCAAATGATTTTTTTTTTTTTAAATTAACATTCTTAAGGTGCCTGCATATATTTCCAAAATTAATAATTTGCATCAAAAATAATAATCATTTGATTGCAACATTTGACACAGTATTCCAAAAAACATATAAAAAATAACATAAATAAGAATTTCACATAGCACAGTGTATTCTTTGATAATATGATCATTCTAAAAAAATATAAACAAAGTGCATTCTTTTAGAATTTTAATTCTCGCATAATGGTTGATAATGATAATGAGTAAGAAGACATAATAAATAATAGGAATAGGTGAAAATGGCGAACAATTTTGTCAGAATTTAACATGTTCACATTAACAAAACATACCTACATTTTGAGTGATTCTAATAGAATACATGAACATAAAATAAAAGATGGAAAAATGAGTTACAAATACATGAAATATTTTTGATATAAAAATGTCGATCTGCAACTTCATTTAATAATTAGTTTTCATCCCATATTTCATTCCTCTATGTTCTATTCTTCAAGAATAAGTTCCAAAAATGTTATTGTTGCAATCTTCAAGAATTACTTCTCCATTCTTCAAGAATCACTTCTTGACCTGATACCATCAAAAGGCACCATCAGACCATGATTTGTATTTCTGTTTCTTCACTTCATCATCACGGCCCCATATAAGAATCATAATTGCCACCTTTGAGACTTCATCAACGCAAACTACCACTGTTAATTCATTAGTAATAACTTTAATTTAAAAAATAATTGGTTAATATAAAAATAAACATTTCAAGAAATACTAACGTGTCGCTAACAAAGATGAGTACATTGAATTTATACAACCCCAACAATACTAGTTCCACTCCTTTGAATGTTTTCCCTCTCATATCTTGCAGCTAAAAGAGATTCCTTCAAGAAAACAAAATTTATGACGATAAAGAAACTTAAAAAGATTTTAGAATTCAGACATCATTTAGGTCTTTGTTGTTTGATAATCCAATGTTTATATTCGTCCTTTTATGTAGATTGCTTTGCAACAACAAACATCAAGAATTACATTCCATTAACCATTAACAATGGATAGAGAAAGAAAGTAATAAGGCGGTGGTTTAGACACTTACATGCTCTAATGGTCGAGGCATTTCTTCCGTTCCTATATTTTTTATGTTTAGAAACAGCACACATGTACTAATTCCAAAAATGGAACTCTAGTGGGATCAATTGTCCCTCTCAGTAGATTAGGATCGTGTATTTGTATGCTGTTATACTTCCAACAATATCTTCAAATAGAAGAAGCATGACTTGGTGACTCTCTATACCAAAGTATGTAAATTGACATAAAACTCCATAAATCCCACTTCATCTCCTATAGTTTTCAAAAGGGGAAACAAGTAAAACATCAACCAATCTCCAAACTCAAATTGCACTCATAACATGAACTAATTACAAGCACCAGATTATAATCATCAAACTAAACAAAACATTTAATATCTATGATACAGAGAATGCGATTAATTAAAGCTCACCAATTAAGATAAGCAAGGTAATATAATTATGAGACCCAAATTAAGTATCAAAGTTTTTTTGGCCAAGTAAAGTTAATATACCAATCAAGGAGAAGCAATAATTGAATCAGAATAGTGAGGCTTAATATTACTTGGATTCATTTATAGAATAAAGAGGAATGAGGATTGCATGATGGTCAACGGTGTATAAGTACAACGGTCAGAGGAGGGGGCTAGGTAGATAGGTGAGTGAAATTAACCATAAAAATACCTTCATTTGGGGTGTCGCTTGAAGAAATGGAGATATATCATTTCAATTGGGAATGAGACAGAAAAAGGGGTATCAATGGTGGTAGAAAGATGAAGGGAAGGGCAAGAATCAAGCGGATAAAAGGAAGAAACCTAAGCAGCAGGAAAAAAAAGAACTCCGATTAGGCCGCACATCAGAAAAAAAAATCCAAAATTCAAAATCAGCCCTAACCTTTTTTTTGCATGTGATGCAATGCAGTAACTGATGGTTGAAGGACACATACGGGTTATTTGAGATGGAGGTATAAGGATAGTATAAAGATGGTGGTGGCTGTAATTATAGCCGATGAAGATGATAACGGTTGATGAAGATGATGTCGGTTGCGATGAAGACGATTGCAACCCATGGTTTAGGTTGCAGGTTCCTGGAGATGAAAAAAGAGGAATATGGAAGTA
>NC_136411.1:74937500-75102500 GCF_051521515.1 Lactuca serriola | reverse complement strand
GCAATCTCATTTGTGCGTAAAAATATAAGATTTGTTTCAGTTATGGTTCGTTAAATCATTTTGAAATTCTGAAAAGATAAACTAACCTAAATAGTACTCCAAACAATGGTCAATCTCTTCGAAACACATATAACGATGTTTTGTGTAACCTTTTGGTATAAGTTCCTATCATGTATTTAGTTTTCATGTATTGCATCATTTTAAATGGATAATTTTTCCAATATTGATATTTTTTGGATTTATAAGTAATGATCATATATTAAGTACTGTTGGTGCTGGGAAACCACCAAGGAGTAATATAGAATGTAAGAAGGTTAAAGATGAGGATTATTGTTGTTGTAGTTTCGAAGATACCCCGTGCAGCAGAAGCCTCAGTGTTTGCATTAAAATGTTTACAACGGCTAAGTATTGTTGTATTTACTCAAAGTAGTTGTTATCACATTATAATTGTTGTAACTCATAATATACGAATGGCTTACCTAGCCTTTTTCTATATTTCGTTTGTGGGTTATTGTCACACCCCCAAACCAAAAAGGTGGAAACCTTCGGGGCTGGAGGACGTCATGTACAGTATCACAACAATTGCATCATAGTATTCCAAGTAAACACAACCAAAACATTGAATATATATGTATTTACATTTGTTTGATACATAGTTTGTTTACACCAAAAGTATAGCAAAATATAAAATACGTGACTCTATACGCTCCGTCTTCTCAAAAGCTGCAGAAGTACCTGTCTACTGATTTCCTGAGAATACAAGCGATTTTTGCAAGAGTGTCAGCATTAAAGCTGGTGAGTTCATAATCATGTTTTTGTAATGAAACGTGTTAATGAGTTAGTGAAAATGTTTGTATGTTTCCAAGGAAATCTAATATTTTTTAACATCGGTGTTCATTACTGTGTTCCATAAAGTATTAGTTCGTATGCCTGGTTACCACCAGATGTATTGTAAAATGTTGTTTTGAATGAAAACCCCTTTTGTATGAAAACTCTGGCAATCACTAGTATGTATAGAGTATTCTGTTTAAAAACCCTGGTTGCCACCAGTATGTATAGTAGATTCATTTCTTAAAATAAAACTATGTATTTTATCCCCTGGAAGTCCT
The DNA here is from genome assembly GCF_051521515.1 of Lactuca serriola. Classification (NCBI taxonomy): domain Eukaryota; kingdom Viridiplantae; phylum Streptophyta; class Magnoliopsida; order Asterales; family Asteraceae; genus Lactuca; species Lactuca serriola. Next base: position 75,101,391 of record NC_136411.1, on the reverse strand, counting down.
CCAGTATAATGTGTAGTAGTTTTATTGATTAATATAAAACTAATGAAGAACGAAGTCTCGTAAACAAAGGTTAGTTTATACTATTGTGAGTCGTATAACCATGCTTGATATGACTGATGACCTCTACGACATTCTTCAGGCATCGAACGATATGATATTTGTCATCACAGGCATGCCTGCCTAACTGTAGCTAGCAACTTAGATGTGGGATTGTCAGTCCCAAATAGATCTATTCACAAATCTCACGCTCTCCCTCCAGGAGACTCTGGTTACACTAATGATAGGATTTAGTAGCACCCTGAAGGGTACAATTGAAGTGATGTCTCACAATCCTGTATTAACTTGTTTACGTGTAATTTTGTATCGTTCTCTTATACTTGAAATCGTATGTATGCTTTACAGATTAATAACAATTATATTTAAATAATTATTAGTATGGTACTCTTGTATTCAGAAAGTAGTAATGTATACTATAAACTATATCTGCCATAGTTTATACGATTGTTAATGTAAAATCCTGAGATGGTAAAATTGTGTATTGAAATCCCAAACTATACCTATTATAGTTTGCTTGTGTTTTAAGTACTTGGTACGTGTATTGTTATGAAAACTATGCGATTATAGTTGTGATTTGAAAACTTCCCTTACGCTCAGCATGTTAAAAAAGGGATAAGATATCTAAATACTTTATAAAATATGGTAATCTTTTGGTTGTATCAATTGAATAAGTTTTAAGTCTTGTTGTAATTTTGTGTATAAGTTCACAAAAACTATTTGTGTGTGGCTTGTATCCCACCCTTAAAACGTTAAAATAGTAAAATCATAGGGGTATGAACTCACTGTTGGATACGTGTATGTGCCAGACAACTAGAGACTGGAAATGAAACTACAAGAAAAACAGTCTTTAACGACGCGCAATCAATGACACGCGCTAATAGAGGATACGCATTTGTGTGTGCCCTAAAAATCGATGTCAGTTTTCCAAAATTTGAAGGATAGAGGACACACATTTGTGCGTGCCCTACGATTAGTGTTAAACAAAACAAAATTAAAAACACGGAGGGCACTTATTTTAAGTGTGTGTCGTCTACAAATGTTGCTTTATATTTTTTTAACAAAACGCGCGTTTTTAAAGAGGGATCTAAAATTCTAAAATTTTGAATACCCCGCTTCTCACTCTGATCCTATGGGTCGCCTTATCTCTCGCACAGAGCCATTCTCTCCATCCTCTCTCTCTCTCTCTCTCTCTCTCTAACCCTAGACACAACCACTAGCCATTCACGTTCCTTCTTGCTCCATATTTTTTCTCTTCGTCGGATCTATCTTCTTCTCCCCCGACGCTATCTTCTTCTTGCTCCATAAAATAAAATCGGCGACCAAAGAATCAGGCTCGCTTCTTATTTTTCTTTTCCGTCTCCCACAAAAATCCTAGTTTCTATCACCGCTTCTTGTCCCTCACAAAATCTTCCATAGAACCGGCGACTGGGGGTCTGCGACTCTTCACGTTGACAACGTCCTGCTACAACTCACGATGGGGCCCAAAGGTGAAGCAATTACATAACATGGTTGACTGCTCTGGCATATTTACTTTCGTATTCATCTTCTTCCTCTATAGCTTCCCCTAAATACAAAATTAATCACACTGTTGAATTAGTGAATTAGGGGTTAGGGTTTTGAGTGATTTGGGGAGAAGATGGTTGGCTCTAATGACCAAAAACTTCCCGGAATTGGGATTGAGAAAATAAGATTGTGTGGAAGGAAGTTGGATTGACTACGTACTTTACTGGGCCTACTTCAACAACATAACCGAAGACACAGTTTTACTAACAAAAATACTTGAACATGCAGATTGGGAGACTTTTGGGTCCTAGATACTGGTAATTTATTAACTATAAACTTTTTTTACTCAACAACTATTAATTCCAACTTACTTTTCACCAAAGATCAAGATGCATACTTCATTCACATCGAATTCCATGTCCAGATATATGGCAATGGTCTGAACTTACCAGCTTTGGTGATTTACCTTCACCAAGAGATTTTACTGCTGCTTCAGCCATTGGGAACCATAAAATAGTAATGTCAGAATTGCTACTCACAATTATTCCCTATTTGTTACCCATATGTACATACATACCTTAATAATAATGGTCCCTTACATGCTTATTATAGGTATGGTGGATGGGATGGTAAAAGGTGGTTATCAGATGTATTTGTCTTGGATACAAGTAATGTTTCTGTCTTAAAAATCTTATCCTTTTACTTTTATTTATGTGTTTACTATTATGATGATGAATATTATCTTTATGTTTTATGATTTTTAAATAGTGTCACTGGAGTGGAGAGAGTTAGCAGTTATAGGAACATTGCCACCACCAAGGTGTGGTTATACAGCCACTATGGTTGAGAAACGGTTGCTTGTATATGGTGGCAGAGGTGACCTCAAATTCAATGCCTGTTTTTTTTCTATTCTTTTTCAAAATATTTAATTATTTAATAATGATTCTAATCATTCTATTGATCTTTTGGCAGGAGGTGGAGGACCAATCATGGGTGATTTATGGGCTTTAAAGGGTCTCATTGAAGAAGGTATGGGTAATGATGTCTGGATAAAATGCTATATACATAAAGTCTGTTACTTTTATAGACCGAATAAACCTTCTGAACGTGACTAAATGACCATTTTACCCTTACTTCCCGTAAAACTATATTTTCTTAATACTAACGAAGTATCTGTTTGAATTGTTTGTGTAAGGAAGATAACGAAGCGCCTGGATGGACACAGTTAAAGCTGCCCGGGCAAGCTCCAGCTGCCCGATGCGGGCATACTGTCACCTCTGGAGGCCACTATGTTAGTCTCCTTTTCTTCAAATTTCAACTTTTATTAACATTATTATTATTATTATTTAAAAAAAATTATATCTTTTTCAGCTTCTCATGTTTGGAGGCCATGGAACCGGTGGTTGGTTGAGTCGCTATGATGTTTACTACAATGACTGTGTTGTTTTAGACAGGGGTGAGTCAGTGTCAGTCATTTTCACATAAGATTTAAAAAAAATAGTTTATGTTCTTTTGTTATATTTTTTTATTGTGTGTTGTGTTATTGTGTTTTATTATCAGTGTAGTGTCTGTGCAGTGGAAACGCCTTGCAACTAATACTGAAGCTCCTGCTGCGCGTGCTTACCACTCCATGACATGTATTGGCTCACGTTATCTCATATTTGGTGGCTTTGATGGAAAACTCACATTTGGTGATCTATGGTGGTTAGTTCCTGAAGGTATTTAATATTTATTATTTATTTACTTTTCAAATTTTCAAATTATCCATAATCCATAAAGTTTTAGTTTATCTCATTCACATGAACTTTATTTATTAAATCTTAGATGATCCTATTTCAAAGCGATCAGAAGTAATTCAAGAGACCCGGAATGACTTCCAATCTAAAACAAAGGTATCAGTTCAGCAACAAACTTTCACTTTTTAACTCATTTAGTCCCTAATTGGTTTTTTGAATTCAATTAGAGTACACATAAAAACAAAGTTAGTGGTGTACTGAGTCCAAAAAACGATTAGGTACTTGTAAGGAAGTTGGAGGAACTGAATAGTCGCAGGTATTCAAGGAGAAAAATGAATGATACTGCTGATCTTGTTGTGGGTTTGCCTTCATTTGCAACAGGTAAACACAAATGATGGAAAGTTTTATGAAAATATTGTATCATCTTCTGAAATTGGTGTGTTAAGTTATGTGTTTGGTCATTTCTTCAGGTATAACTGATGACGATCTTCGTGAATCTGCCTATGAAATCCTTCTGGCTGCTGCAGGAGCTTCGGGGTACCTTCTCTCTCCGTTTTGTTTCGTAGCCTTATCATATTATTCATGGGCATGTGTAAGTAAATTTCCAACTTTAACTAATATTGATGTAAGATGTTTGATCCAATGTTGTGTTAGTTAAGTTGAATATGTTGGAGGAAGGACTTGTGAATCACCCAGTTGTGGGATTTGGAGAATCTGGTCACAAAGCAAGTGAAATGAGGATTCTATTGGCAAGTATTGAAGAATCTGAGGTTAAAATGAGATCTTTTTAGTTTTTACATATGTTATGCTCTATTGCTCTTACTTTATCATTTTTTAAATTTGTCTTATTTCAGTCATTTGCACCTTCTGTGGGTGAACTTCAACGCATAGAATGTTTGAGATCTTTGAGGGAGATTGCCATTGCACTTGCAGAGAGGCCAGCTCGTGGTGATTTAACTGGTGAAGTATGTCATTGGGCAGATGGGTATCATTTGAATGTCAGATTATATGAGAAACTTCTTTCCAGCATTTTTGATGTTCTAGATGAGGGGAAACTAACTGAGGTATGTAAATTTTATATCCAATGTTAAGCATGATTTTGTTATAAATTGATTAAATTCCCTCCCTCCACCTGTACCTTACAAACCATGGTAGCATGATTAACATTAAACTTCTAATGTTGTATTTACTAGTGGAGTTAAATGCAAGAAGTGGCAACATTATTGGGTAGCTTTAACAAGCCTTAAGAAAGAAATGGAAGTAGCATATATGATGATGATGCATAACAAACAACTATATTTTATGAATGTATGCAGGAAGTGGAAGAAATACTTGAACTTCTAAAGTCAACATGGCGTATCTTGGGAATAACAGAGACTATTCACCACACCGGTTATGCATGGGTGCTATTCCGCCAGGTAATAACAAATCATAAATTAGTTTATTATAGTAATTTCAAGAGCTATAAATTTAAGTTTTTTTTTTCTTTTTGCAGTTTGTGAAAGCAAAATTGCTAGCTGGTAATAATGTACTTTATTTAATTAAAGTCCTCTTGCTTATTATTTGTCTATTTTAAATTCTTCTGTTGGTTGGTTATTCCTAGCAACTGGTTATGTTTAATAATCTTTAAAATTTTAATCCGACTCACTCAGAAACATTTGATTTCATTCCATTATTTCAAGACATACATAGAGTTATCGAAGGAGATAAATGAATGAATCTTTCAAGAAATTATCTCAGGTTCCATCTTTTTCTACAAATCACCCAATATTTCTACATATGACGATAATACCCCTATATAAATATAACATATTTATCTTTTTTTTCTTCTTATAGAGAACAACTTGGTTGGGAATATTTTACATGTGCATACCTACAGGAATTGCCCTTGGTTATGTTTATGGTGGATGGGTAAATTTGGCAAGAGAACAGGTTGGTTTATGAAATCCTTCATTTATTTTCATGATATTATCCAAACAATTTAATTTCCAATTCCAAAAATTTATTTATTGCTAACTTATTTACAAATTTTTCTTCCTTATTCTCAAGGAATTGGGCCCACACAAGGTTGGAGCACTTATATAGGAAGGTTAATTCATGTAAATTTTAAGTTTTGTTTTATGATTTTCAAGGTTCTGTTCGTTACATTTTTATTTTTGATTTAAATATTGTGTCTGATATGGTGTTTGTTTGGTTTTGGGTTTTGGTTAGGAAGTTTGAGCTCGGTAAGTTCGAGCAACATCTATGGTGGCCCGAGCAGCATCTATTTCAATATTGATTGTGTGAAAGTCATCTACTAAAGCAAGGTTGGTGTAAGAGTTGATGATGTGAACATTGTTCCAAGACCTTCAGTGAGTTATGATGATGTCCCTTAATAGCAACGTAGTATTAGGTTATGTAGTTAGCCATGATTATTTGTATTTGCATTTTAGTGCAATGAATTATCTTTCTTATTTATTGTATTTTATTATTTATTTTGTATGACATTAACTTTTATGCAATGGATTGTATTTTTTGTATATGGTATTTTATTTTCTATTATGAGACATGAAATGCAAATTTAATTTGAAAATTAGTAAACCTATAAATATTTTTTTTAAAAAAATAAAAATAAAAATTACGATACGCAAAAATGTGTGTCATCTTCATTTATGACATGGCCTTTCTTGATAGCGGCTTTAATGATACGCATTGCGTGTCATAAATGTGCGTCGTAAATGCGCGTCGTCTCTCGTTATGACAGGGTCTTCCTTGATGCGCATTTGCGCGTCGTCTGAGCGTTTTACGACGCGCAATGAGCGTCGTAAAAGGCCTTTTTTTCTAGTAGTGTGAGGACCCTCAAGTTGTTCTACGCGAAGTTAACGGAATCCTATTAATATTTAAACACATAATTGTATTTAAATTAGCGAATACATTAGTTAAAGTGTTAGAAAAACACTTGCTTTTGGTTAAGGAATGTTACCGAGACTCGATCGAAGAGGAAAAGTGGGTTTGCAACCAAGATTCTGATTGGGGCTGATTGCGGCCGTGAAGGGTTTTCGGCCTTGAACGGTTCTCTGCCCTTAAAGGGTTCACAACTCTTGAATGGTTTGTGGCCGTGAACTCAAGAACGAAGAATGCTTTATTTGATGAAAGGATGAATTCTTGATGCTCCACAGCGAGTTCCAATGTGAATTTGGATGATTTTCAGAGGATAGATTGAGTTTTCGGTTGGAGGTTTTAGAGAGGGAAAGTAGTGTTTTCAGCCAGCAGAGTAGAAATGAGGGTAAGAACACACACATATATATATATATATATATATATATAGGTTGGGTTCATGGTCGGTGGTGGGGTCCCCACGTCGTGAACGGTTTGTGGTCGTGAACCGTTTGCGGCCGTAAACACCGGAATGCACGAGACTTTGTTGATTTTCGATGAAAAACTTCATTTTTCACACGATTTTAGTCTCGATACTTATATAAATTTAATTAATTTATATAACCTAACTTGTTTTCAATCCTTATGAGCTTGACAAAATTGACAAAATAGATAAAATTCGAAATTTTTATTTAACAGGATTTGACTTTCGTTGACTGAAAAAGGTTCGGGTTATCACAGTTATGAATTTGTTAACACATGAAACACACACACACACACACATATATATATATATATACACACACACACACACCAAGGTTCTAAATGGCGTGAGGCGTGGCATGTCGTCAAGGACAAGCCTCAAGCTTGACGAGCCATGGTGTTTTTCAATGCGTGATGTAAGGTGAATTTTTTTTTATTAATTTATAATTATATTACCGATTAGAGAAGACATAACAATAGCAAAAGAACATGTCTCAAACGAAAAAACACGCACCTTAACACGCCATAACATGCCATGGCATGCCATATCACGCCATGTCAGGCGCCACGCCTAACAGCAACGTTATGAGGCATTTCGTAACGGTGAAGCCACGCCTCACGCCATGGCATGTCGTGGCGCGGCTTTTAGAACATTGATAAACACACACACACACACACACACACATATATATATATATATATATATATATATATATATATATATATATATATATATATCTTATCTTTATATACTTATAAAGGAAGCATTTTTCATTTCACCACATTCATTTGAAACTCCTATGATGCATTTTACTCAAACCATATTCATTTGAAACCTCTTATTTGAATGAATACCACTCAAAAGTCTCTTAATAACGATTAACCATTCAAAGGGTTTATAACTTATATAATATGTTTAATAAGTATATAATGGATAGTCTACTATAAAAGGCCAATCTATTTGAGTAGACACACAAATACCAATAACATATAATATTCACAAAGAAAACAAGTCTAAAGGTTTTTGTGTTGGTTTAAGGGCTTTGGACCATTTTTCGAGCTATTTATTATGATGAAGTTTTTAACTTGTAAGTTTGTTATATACTAATTTTTTTTCTTGGTTTAAGTATTCTTTTAAGACAATCATTGTATGTTGTGTATGAAATTTTAATGTATATTAGATTAGATTCATGTTATTAATCATATGTTATGGAATGTGTAACAACAGGTAAAAATTGGTCAGAGTTCGACGGTCAAACCACCGCGGACCGTTATGCAATAAAGACCAATTGCGTGAAAAATTTATGCTTATAATATATATTAAATATGTTATATTCATAATTGTTTTTAGAACATCTCAAAACGGCTCAAAACCCTTATCGTTGAGATTGAATCGGATCTTATAAATCGTGAAACTTTAAACGGATTTTCCCATAGTTCTACTTATCGGAATTAAGATCCGTTTGACTTTTTAGAAATCTTATAACCGAGATTATCAGTTGTCATTTTCAGAAAAATTATTTCATATCCGGATCAAAGGCACACAAATTGAGAAAGTTAAGAAAATATTATCATTTTTAAGATATTCAAATATGACATTGTACTTTTGACACGTTGAATCATACATAATTGAATTTAAACTTTTAACAATATAACTATAGAATCTATATTTATATTTTCTATCACATCACTCAATACATGTTTATACATATAGAAAATACATGTTAATACATACATAAATACATGTAATACATGTTAATACATACATAAATACATGTAAAGTAGTTTGCTTCTAAGGCTCTCTAAAAGTACAACAATAAATGAAGTATTTCTCTTATACACTTCATCTAACCCAAAACTATACACAATTGTGTTATACAAAAACACGCTCAAAAGCAAGACTCTTGTAGTCTTGTAAACTCTTCAAACTATGAAAACAACAAACCCACATAAGAAGGTTGTTCATCTTCTTCTTTCTTTTCTTCTTTGATCGTGGGTGGCTGCCAAGAAAACAACAAGAGGCCATCAACCTCTTCTTTTGGTTCTTTTCTTACTCATTCCTATTAATCAAAACAAACCCTATATATCCAATCTTTCATTAGTTCCTATCTAAACAATCAAAGAAGAAGAAGTTTTTGTGTTCTTCCTTTACCTGTTGGTTGAAACAATCCAAACACCCCTGAATGTTTTTGTATTCCCTCTGTGATTGTACCATTGGTTCAGAAAGAAGAAAACATGAGGGAGCTGCCGATTGCAGCCCCCACTGGCCGATGAAGCACCATCCAAACCCACCGTCTTCTTCCTTCTTCTTCTGCCAATCGGAGCCATTAAACCCCGCCCATGGATGTCGATTGTTGCTGTTCTGTTCACCGATTCCATCCGAACACCCCAAACCCGATCGTTGTTGCTTGTTGTTCTGATTTCTTTTCCGAGTTGTTGCTGTTGGCGACGGAATCACGAAGACCCAGGGATGAATCGTCGTTTTTGACGGACTTCTTCTTCCCTCCTCCCTGCGATTGAAATCCACCACCGAACCACCCCCATCGCGTTTTCTAAACCACCGGTGCCTCTTGGTTTCCTGATTTCGATCGAGTTCCTCTTCTCCGACCTGCCTTCGATCCGTTCTTCTTCCCCTTGGTTGCTGTCGCCGACGATGAGAGAAGGATTGCAGTAGGGCGTCGGAGCTGGGTGGCTAACCCTCGTCGCTGCTTGGTTCCGTTCGTTCTAATCAGACGCACAAAAGAAAAGAAGACGCGTCCCTTTGTATAATTGGAGAATGTGGCGAAATCAGCCCCTTCGTTTATAACTTCAAATTAAAACTAACCCCTTTGTCATAAATCCTTTCAAGGCAAATCCTATTGGACTTAGTCTTTACAAAATGGTCCTTATGCTGTTTTAAAAGATCAAAAATAGTCCCTTTTGGTTTATTTCATTACAAAAAGAAATTCTTTGAGTTTGATATTTTACAAAACAAACCCATAAATGTTTTAAAGCCCAAGAATGGTTACTTTGTGGTTATTCCCGACAAGATTCACGAAGTGAGCCTATATCAAGATCACGCATCGAATGTGAGTTTCTACGGCCCCTCTTTTACATTTTTAATTTTGAGGGGAGAATACATGAGTGTCTATTTAAAGCTTTGATGATTTTCAAGTTTTATACATAAAATAACATCATAATTTATTATTAGTTAAGATTTTATGAAAATAACAATCTAAAAGGTATAAAGCATTAATAAATTATATAAGTATTAGTAAAATGCTATAAATGATATAATTATACCTTGTTGTGATATATTAATTAATATTAAGAAAAATCACAAGATTATAAGTATTTTGATACGAAGATATAAGTTATTCGACGAATCATAAACTATAATACTCGTCGTATACACAAAAAAATATTGAGAAATCATAATAAGACATTATATACATAACAAAATATGTTATTCGATATATTCATGTACAAAGTAAAGGTACATTTTCTTAAAAGACTATAAATGAAGATTTGACAAATATATAATAATTAATTGAAATTGTTATAAAATATGATCAAATAACAAGATACATTATAGATAAAGAAAGACATGAGAATAAAAAGAACTTTTATTCCAATATTTGTGATGAAATCATCAAACTTTATAATACATAATATTCACTATTTATACTAGACAAAGAAGATGAAAGGTCGTGTATGATATGAATGCACATTATGGTGGTGCATAACTACACTCATAAAACTCATAATAATGTTTGCTATAATGCTCACTAATTATGGAGAGTAATGAGGGAATATGGAGAATCCAATAGTTATTCACTAAATAATAATTCATAACACCCCCCCTTGAATGACGATTGTATCATGCCTCGTTAAAACCTTAATCGGTAAAACCTCATAGGAAAAACCCTTTATTAAGGAAAAAGAGTACATGATTAATAATAGATATTGGAAACAATTGCCTCGTTAAAAACCTTGCTAAGAAAACCCGGTGGGAAAAACATAGCTAAGGAAAAGAGTACAATATGTTTCCAACTCCCCCTGATTAGCACATCACTTGATTTTCTTGAAGCACCGCATATCAATGTTTCGTACCATCGTTTCAAATTTCGATGTAGGAAGTGCTTTAGTAAGCCAGTCAGGAAAGTTGTTACTGGATTGAATTTTCTAGATGTTGATGGCACGCTCTTTTTGAAGATCATGAGTGAAAAAAAAAACATTGGTGATATATGTTTGGTTCTGTCTCCTTTGATAAATCTTTCCTTGAATGGAGCTATACAAGTTGTATTATCTTCATATAGTATGGTTGGAACATCCCTGTTAGAAGTTAGACCACAATTCTTGCAAATGTGTTGAGTTAAATTTCTTAACCAAATACATTCATGACTTGCCTTATAAATTGTTATAATCTCTACATGGTTAGAATAAGAAGCAACTAAATTTTGTTTAACAAAATGACAAGAAATTACGTTACCTCCACAAGTGAATAAATAACATGTTTGGGATCGAGCTTTGTGTGGATCAGATAAATATCCCGCATCTGCATAACTAATTAACTTTGCATTTTATAAATTTTATTAGTATAAATTGATATCTATTGTACCCCCGAAGATATCAAAGAATGTGTTTGACTCTATTCCAGTATCTTCTTGCTGGACAAGAACTATATCTTGCTAATAAGTTTACGACAAAAGATTTATCAGGTCTTGTATTAATAGTAAGATATATTAGTGCATCAATAGCACTAGGATATAGTTCTTCGGGAACAAGAAGATTTTCATGTTTTTTATGATGCTAAAGTTGGTCCTTATTTGGCATCTAATTGCCTTACCACCTTCGGGTTACTCATGGATGTGAGTTATTCATATAAAACCTTTTTAGCACCTTTTCTAGATATTAACGTACAAAAACTTCATTTTTGTGTGCTTAATTTGAAGACCCAAATAGAATTTCATCTTACCAAGATCATTCATTTCAAAAATTTCTTTCAAACAAGAAGTGACCTTTTCCAATTCCCTAGGAGTTCCAATTATGTTCAAATCATCTACAATAATATCAATTATAATAAATTCTTATCTGGATGTTTTTATGAATACACATGGGCTTAATGGATCATTTTTATAGCACTCTTTTAACAGAAATGTACTAAAACAATTGAAGCATATACGACCAGATTGTTTCAATCTATACAAAGATTTATTTAATTTTACCAAATATACTTCATGAGAATTAGAAGTTTGTGTTTCTGGCACCTTAAACCCTTCTGGGATTTTCATATAATAATCATTTTGAAGTGAACCATATAAATAGGCGGTAAATATATCCATTAGACACATCTCCAGTTTTGCATATATTATTATACTTATAAAATAACTGAATGTAATTGTATCAACTATCGGAGAATACTTTTCTTCATAATCAATTTCGGGCCTTTGGGTAAAACCTTGTGCAACAAGTATTGTTTTATATCTCACAACTTCATTTTTCTCATTTCTTTTGCGCACAAATACCCATTCGTGTCCCACTGTTCTTACTCTGTTTGGTGTACGGATTACAGGTCCAATAACTTTTCGTTGAGTAAGAGAATTGAGCTCTTTATTTATTTCATCTTTCCATTTTGGCCAATATTTTCTATTCATACATTTCTCAATAGATTTAGGTTCAAGATCCTCATTTTCTTTATAATCACATGCGGAACATGATATGAAAAATTATCGTCGACTTCTGTCTTATGTTGGTTCCGTCTTATTTCTGTCATGACATAATTTATTGAGATCTCATCATTTTCATTTTTTTCAGGTACCTTATATTCTTTTGTTATGTCATTGGCTCTTCTAGAGCTTCATTAATCTTTTCAAGAGATATTGTTTTCTCTTTTTGACCATCAATTATATTTTTTCCCATTCCTTTTCAAGGATTTTTATCTTTAGAACAGGTTGTTCTTTCACGCTTCAGGCGTGACTTAGATTCATTTGTAGTTGTATTTTTCCTTCTGGGATATCAATTCTAACTGGATCATTATAGCTAGTACATGAGATTTCATTTTCCAACTTCTTTATTTCTTCCCCTAATGTTGGAAAATATGATTCATCAAAATAATAATCATCAAATATAGCTATAAATAAATCTCCGGTTGATGATTTTAAATATTTTACTATAGATGGAGATTCATATGCAACATAAATTCTCATTCTTCTTTGAGGTAGAGAAATGAGTACATTAATTGCACATCTAAACGTCCTTAGATGGAAATATTTGGTTCCTGGCCGCAAACCATTTGAATAGAGGATAACTAATGATAACTGGTTGGCTTGATGTGTATAAGTGATGTTGCATATAAAATTGCATGCTCCATGTCAATGTAGGAAGTTTAGAATGCATTAGTAATGGTCTTGCAATTAATTAAATGTGTTTGATTAACGACTCAGCTAAACCATTTTGTGTATAAACATATACAACATGATGTTCAATAGTTATCTTAATCAACATGCAATAATCATTAAAAGCTTATGATGTAAATTCTCCAACATTATCAAGTCAAATTTTCATAATTGGGTAATCGGGAAAATGTGCCCTTAGGCTGATTATTTATGAAAGTAATCTTGCAAAAACCAAATTACAACTAGACAACAAGCACACATGTGACCCTCTAGTTGACTCATCAATTAAAACCATAAAATATCTAAATGGTCCACATGGTGGTTGAATTGGTCTACATATATCTCTTTGAAATCTTTCTTAAAACTATGACTTTCATACCCAACTTTGTTCAATGATAGATGAGAAATTAATTTTCCTTAAGAGCATGCAACACAAGAGAATTCATTAGCTTGAAAAATCTTCTGGTTTTTCATGGATTGATCACTTGAAGTTTCAATTTTTTGCGCATAGTAATTTATCCGGGATGGCCCAATCGGTCATGTCAAACTTTGAAGGTATTATCATACCTTTTTTATTTCCAATAGCATGAATCATTGTAATATTTGTATAGTACAATCCAGAGGACAATACATATAATTTTTCCAAAAAACTTTTCTTACCCGGTATCATTTTTGTAATGTTGAGATAATTTGTATTACCATCATTAGTTGTTTCAATATGATATCCGTTAGACCGAATATCCTTAAAACTTAATAAATTTCTTGGTGATTTTAATGAAAATAATGCATCACCGATTGTAATTATTGTCCCTTGTTGTAATATTATATTCGCTCTTCCGGAGCCTTCAATCATTTTTGCATTACATATTATTATATTAACGTTTGCTTCTCTAATTGATAAGTAAGCAAAATACTTTTCATTATTAAAAATATTATGTGTTATTGCATTGCCTGTAAGAAATATATCTTCCTTATTTCTGTTGCGAATATCCATATTTCTTTTCAATAAATAAATAAAACACAAGAAACATTCGACTTAGAGAAATAAAGTCATATTTTATTAATTTGGGAAGATTGTGATGACATCATTTCTCATGAAACGAATATGACATAAAAACATAATAAATGTCATAAAACAAAACTATTATATATTATTTTTTCATCACCATCAATAGCACCACTTGTTCCTTCTGGTAGACAAGATAATTCGCAACATTTATATTTTAGAGAATCTTGATAAAGATCAACAAAATGCTTTGGTAAACGGCATGTACAAGACCAATGATCGATCATTCCACATTAGTGACAAACATTTTCAACTTTTTTTTGCCTTGACCACTTTTATCATTAGGATGTGGATTTTTGTTATTTTCCAACTTCTGGTGGTTACTTGTAATCTTGTTATTTTTATGATAATAACCTCCACGACCTCGATTATATCCATGACTATTATGATTATATGATATTGCATTCACTTCAGGGAATGCACTAGAACCGGTCGGGATTGATTGGTGATTTTTCATCAATAACTCATTGTTTTGTTTAGCCACAAGAAGACATGAGATTAATTCATATTTATTTTAAACCTTTCTCATGATATTGCTACTACAGGAGCATGTTAGTAGCATGAAAAGTAGAGAATGTTTTCTCTAGCATGGTCTTCCATAATAAAAATAATAATCAAATAAAGACTTGTATGTTAATGAATTGTTAGTTCAGAAATTCCATAAAATAAGTTGTAAGCATTGTACATGTAAACTTATAAAAAATACATACCTGAAAATAATAAGAGCTCTCTATGGTAGAATCGTGCTGATAACGTGTTATAAAATATGATCAAATAACAAGATACATTATAGATAAACAAAGACATGAGAATAAAAAGAACTTTTATTCCAATATTTGTGATGAAATCATCAAACTTTATAATACATAATATTCACTATTTATACTAGACAAAGAAGATGAAAGGTCATGTATGATATGAATGCACATTATGGTGGTGCATAACTACACTCATAAAACTCATAATAATGTTTGCTATAATGCTCACTAATTATGGAGAGTAATGAGGGAATATGGAGAATCCAATAGTCATTCACTAAATAATAATTCATAACAGAAACTATACCAAAAATAAATTATTATGATCATACTCCCGATCATAATGTGGAGACAATTACTAGGTAAACGATATAATTTATCTTTATAATTATTATAAAAATATAAATCATTTAGTTGTGATACAAAGCTCATCACATATGATAATATAATTAATTCTTGGATTTTTGGGGATTATTACCTATTAAATTATATATCATATTAATTATGCAACTTATCGAACATCGACATAAGTGAGTATTCGGCTACGCGAACGAACATCCTCCTTATCGGCTGAAGTAAGGAAATACTCAAATTATTATCGCCACAATAGTCGAACACTACGTTAATTTCACTATTTAACTAATTTCACTAAACTTCGAAAATCTTAATAATCTAAGATTCGCGTTAGTGACCCTAGTGAACGACGAATTTTATGCGTTGAAGAATTATTGTCATGGATTTTGTGGATTGTGTATCCCGTGTGTGTTTGTGGGAGGAATGTATCGAAAGGGGTGAAAGAGAGAGTTTTATGATGGTGTATTTTTCCTTTGTAGGGATCAAATCCTGGAATCGACACCTAGCTCTATAACCGTTAATCCAGGAGGAATCATATACTGTAGGTCTATGTACATGGCATAGATTTATAATAAAGAACCTTGGTGTAGATCTATTTCTTATGGAAAAATTTATGCGAATGGTTATTTTCTGTCTGTGGTTGCTAGCTACAACTTCGTCTAACGAGGCAACAGGCGTCAAGTGTTTCTTTCTTCGTTACTGTACGACTGTTTTTAAACATTAGTAATGATCTCGATTCCTCCATTTATATTTATATTGTGTCTGTGTGGCTTGTTTATTGTGCCTTTTTGGCTTGTGGCGGAGCGACGAATAGTGTCGGTTATAGACAAATTGATATATTGAAGATTTTATTCGAAGAAGTATAGATCTAGATTGAGTCAATCCTCCCAATTTGGGTCGAGTGTGTAAGAGTGTTTAGGTATTTAACTACCTCTCCCTACGATACAATTCTCCGTAAGCAGAGACGTTTGAAAGAATAGAATTGTAAAGATAATGGTTAATATTTGTCGTTGAAATTATACGAGTGGTAAAAATATGCATTTATAATTTACCGATTATTGAAAAGTATTTTGGGATGAGTTTGCCCCACTGGTTAAGTGTTGATTTCCAAATTAAGTAAGATAATGCTTAATTAATAATATGACACGGATTTACAAAGTTTATAAAATTCAAAATTTTGAGTTTTACATATAAACTATACGAACGTTTGTACAAAGTTTTAAGAGTAAACTTGGCTATTTTATGTTTACACAAAGTGTGATATGACTTTATTTATATAAATTGGTTTTCAAAATCTTTATATAAAGAGCATTTCGGTCATGAGAACCGTAAGAATTTGTTATAAGTTTGGTTTACTTATATATATTTTACAAATGGTGCATTTTTGAATTTGAGCAAATGACATTTCTAAATAAGTTTATATATACTTTTATGACTCAATTATGTTATACTTTCGATAGAAAAGTACGTGTTTATAAATGTCGGCTAACTAGATTAAATTTTATAAAACATTTTTTAGTGTAAAAATACTTTGTGTCAAAACATGTATAACTCACCAACAATTTTGTTGACGTATCTTAATGCATGTATTCCCAGGTTATTTATAAGGTCAGAAGAGTTTGTACAGAAGATTCTCCGATATTCTTATCATACAAATGTGAACGCCGGATTATTAGGCGTGTGTAGCGTTTCAACAATAACTACTGTCAATGTAATTTCCATTTCGGTAATAATAAAAGATTAAATTTGTGATGTTCAATGTATGTTCAATAACTGTGATTACTGGTTACGTCGCGCACCTCGGCGTTTCCGCCGTCGACCTAGGGTGTGACAGAATGTAATATAGATAATATTTCATTAAATATTGTATATATGTTTGTATGTTTGTGTTGCTTCAAAGCAATAATTAATTAAAAATCATGGATATGTCATATTATCTATATTATCTATTTAAGTCTCTTTTAAAATGCAAATTGTCTATCTTTATCATTTTATATTGGAGTATATGTTTAACATTTTAAGTATAATAATAAGTGTTTTTTAAAAGTTTTCTTTTACTTATTAATAATAATAATTGGTTTTAAAACTAACGAACAATAGATGTAAATAATAAAATCAAATTATAAAAATCATAGATATGTCATATTATCCATGCAAGTCTCTTTTGAAATGAAAATTACCAGTCTTATCACTTTATTATTTAATATATGTTTCATATTTGAATAATAATATTAAGTGTTTCTTAAAAGTCTTCTTTAACTTATTAATAATAATAAGTGGTTTTAAATTAGTGAACAATAATTTGAAATGATAATAACATTAAATTATAAATTATATAACGTTAGCTACAAATAAATTGTATTTTAAATGAACATCATTAATGAAACTAGAAAATAATTGCATAAGTAAAAATTTAAATTAACAATTGTTAAAAATAATACTAAATAGATAATTATATTCAATTCTATTAATGAGGAAGGTGGATTGATGTCAATGAATATTATTGTTCAAAATAGTTGAGATTATATATATATATATATATATATATATATATATATATATATATATATATATATATATAATTAGTGAAAAAAATATTATGTCAGAGTTAATTTCAATAACATAACCATTATAAACATATACTTTTCAATATTCTAACAATATATTTTTAACCTACGTTGCGCAACGCGTGAGGATTCGACTAATATATATATATATATATATATATATATATATATATATATATATATATATATATATATATAATGAAAACATAACAACACATCACTTTAGAGTAACTACATTAATTACTTTTATAATATATTACTTATAAGTAAAGAAATATACACGTGTCACTTGATCATTGGTTCCACCATATGTTGCCCTAGTTATTCATTTTCCAATGAACCTAATTCTATATATATATATATATATAATAATAATAATAATAATAATAATAATAATAATAATAAAAGGGTATAAGAGTAATCTACACTATAATTAATTATGGTAAAAGAAAACAAAATCAATCAATATCCACTAATTTAGGTTATCAGTTTCATATAACACCACCACCGATTCCCACTACTTCTTTAAAAATCATCATTCTCTCTTCACAGACCCAGAAACCCTTATCCCCTCCTAAATCAGTTTCGACACCACCAGAGCAGTAGCACCACCCCACAGCACCGTAGAACCACCAACTTTATGGATTGGAGAAGAGAACGGGTGGAGCTGGGCCCTTTCGTCGGCGATGGCGCCGACCACCGAGGGTACATCAAACAGAGACGTTCGCCAGGGACACGATGATCTCTCAGGTATGCTGATTTTAATTTCCAAGGCTTTTGTATTTCATCGATTTTGAAATTAAGTAACAATGATTTTTATCTCATCTTGTTATATGATATTGATGGATTTATGATGAATGAAACAACAGGGAGTAGTGAATAACTTGGAAGATGCACATGAACAAATTGACACTGCAATTTCAATTGCATTGAAAGAAAGCAAACCAGTGTACATCAGTATAAGTTGTAATCTGCCTAGTATTCCTCATTTTCATCCATCAATGTAAGTCTTATGAGTTATGATCCATTACCATATTTGCAATTTTTGTTTACAAACAACATTCTGTCATGGCCTCCATGTGTTCGATAAAATGTCTCAATGAAAAAATAGTTAAAAGTCTTTAACTTCACTTTGTTCCTTATTCTTTTCAGAACTATATAACTCAATTTAGATTAGGTTGGATGCCATTTTCATAATAATAGGTTGATGCTAGTTCCTTATTCTGTCAGAATTTGCAGTTAAATACATTGAGCATATCGAGAAGAAACACAGGGAACCCGAATAATGTTAGTTTTTATTCTGTCAGAATAGGTTGATGCTAGTTCCTTATTTTGTTTGTTGGGTATATTCTTGATAATACAAATTCTTAAAGAATATTCTTGCAGAATAGTTTATTTGTAAAAATATTATTGTTGTATTCTGATAGAATTGTAGTTAATTATTTGTATGTTTAATATGCAGGGTTTACAAGTGTATAACTACAAATGAGTTGGCAATGAATTTCTGGTAGAAATAGCTTCAAGAATGGCTTGAAGACCTACAAATTACTTGGCAATGAATTTCTGGTAGAAATGGCTTCAATAATGGCTTGAAGACCTGATGGGAAAGGGTTGAAGAATGAATTAAAGAATGATCACATTCATTGTTTAAGAATGTTGTTATTTTTTAAGAATTATACTTGTTATTCTTTCAGAATGTTTGTTATTATTCAATGAATCACAATCATACAATGTAATTTTTTGATATATTATTAGTTCAAAAATCGATTTTTTGTAGTCTTTCAAAATGTATTTATTAGTTTATGGTTGACATTCTGTCATTCTAACAAAATAAAATCGAAAAATATATTTACAAGTTTATGGTTGGCATTCTATCATTCTGACAGAATAAAATCGCATTTTTAAATTTGAATTAATTTAAAATATTCAGATTTTTAAAAAATAAAGAAATTAATCATCCCTAAAAATCCAAAAATTTCCTTTTTTAATATAGGTTAATTGACTAAAATGCCCTTATGTTGAAATTTGTGTGATTATATGGTACATGTTATCATATTCTACTATCATAGACCCTCAGATCATGACATTTGATTATATTCCATCCGATGGTCCAGATCTGTGCATTCTGGCACACAGTAGTTAGTAAAAACAAAATAACCTAACCATATATATATATATATATATATATATATATATATATATATATATATATGTGTGTGTGTGTGTGTGTGTGTGTGTTAAACATTTCAAATTTAAATGTATAACGTGTAAGGACGCAATGCAAATAACTAATATTAATTTAAGATTCTAATTTGTAACTCACTATTATAAATTATTCTAAATTAATCGAAATATTCAAATTTATAATAAATATCTAAATAATATTTAAATAAAGAGGTAATATCCTAATTTCGAAATACTTCATATTTTTTCTTGCTAAACAAGTTAGAAACTTGTGGAGCAAGATAGGGTTTTAATGAACTCAATCGGCCAGGGTTCACCATGTCGTACAAATGGCACGTCGTGTACAATTGATTTACAAGTTTCTTTTTTAACTTTATTTTATGGGTTTATGGTTATTAAACCCTAGCTTGGGGAATAAAGAAAATTGATAATCAATCCAAAACAAAAACTATAATACCGCACCGGAAAACCCTAAAATCGAAAAAGCATAATTTGAAAAAAAAGATTCAAATCAATTTTGAATAGCAGTGTAGTGTTAGGTAATAGGGCATTCTAAACATTTGAAGGCAATCAAACTTTTGAGGAATATGCTAAAACAAACTGGTTGATATTAATTCCAAATCATACATGAAAACTTGATAATAGATATAAGTTTTAAGTTCTATGCTTTTGCTCAATATGAAATCATGCATGATATGTGTTTCTATGTGGTAGATTTTATTACGATTACTTCACACTGAAGGACACATAAACTTTCAATGGTTAAAATAGTGACTTTTAGTATTTTACTAAAGCGAATGGACATGTTAATTATGTGTTTTTGTATCAACAATGGTGGTTTACGTGTATGCTTAAGTGACTATATATATATATATATATATATATATATATATATATATATATATATATATATATATATATATATATATATATATATATATATATATATCACATGTGTGTGCCTATTTATATCAAAGAGATTTGAAAAAAAAATGTATACATGTACGTTTGAAAATATTTTTTAATGTGCATATAAACAAAAACAAATAGGAATATGCATAAAAAATACAATCTTTTTATTGAAAAACTCATTTTTAGAAAAATATTATTTTATAAATATATAATATATTTATTTGTTGAAATTAAAAAACTGTTTTTCGTTTACTTTTGAAAATATTTTATACAAAAAAAATCATTTTTTATTTCAGCAATTTTTTTTAATATTACAAAATCAACATTTGGAAGAAGTTTCAAAATAATGCTTTTTTTATATATTTTTATATTTATTTTTCCATTTTCATATTTAAAAATTTTCGCATGTGCACATTCATACAATTTTTTTCTTATATTTTTTAGCAATCTTTTTTATATGCATATACACATGCACATGTAAATTTGATGTCAAAATTGCATGTAGATAAAAAGTTTATTGGCCAACTCCCTCAAATTTAGTTATCAAATAATCACATATATATATATATATATATATATATATATATATATATATATATATATATATATAGAGAGAGAGAGAGAGAGAGAGAGAGAGAGAGAGAGAGAGCGCGCTAGGTTCAAATGTGAATTGACATATATTGTGCAGACGTGTGGACAATGCTATTATGTGAGAATGACAAAGAAAATATATAGTTTGATAATAAGAATACGTTCAATATTATATAATTATTGTAATTGTTACGCATTTTCAATAATTAAATTGTCTATAAGGTTATTATAGACTTTTTTAATTACTCTCATTCTGTCAGAATGTTATCAGGATGTTTCTTGAGTCGTATTTTGTAAGAACGAAAATAAATGAAAACGATGCATGAGAATAAAAATGAATTAGAATTAGTGACAATCCGTTAAAATAACAATAGTTCTATAAGATTGAACATATTCACATTAGTAAACAACATATTCTCTCAGTAATTCTTATAAAATAGCATTATTCATACGTCTGCACAATAGTTGTCCATCCACATTATAACCTAGTCCTATATATATATATATATATATATATATATATATATATATATATATATATATATATATATATATATATATATATATATATTGAGGATGTTTTATCACGTTCTCAACCTTTTGGAAAACGTATTGCTAACTTTTATTACTATAAACCATTCAAGGATACATACTTGAAGTGAACTTACATATACACAATCTACTTATGATAAGCCTTAGCATATGACCCTTAACCAATAGTCCTAATTTTTATAATTTTGATTCTAAACCGCTTAAGGAATTATGGATTTAAATAATTTGATGTTATAAAATAAAATAAAATAAGAATGATTAGATCATCCTGTCAATAAATATTTATAAAATTTCAAAACTAAATGTTTATAATATGTCTAAACTAGCATCTCTGAATAATTATCTTTTAGTTATTAAGATAAATAAATAGTATGTTGGTAAAGAATTTTTTTTTCATTACAGTATATATATATATATATATATATATATATATATATATATATATATATATATATATATATATATATTAATCATAACATTCATATATTTTGGTTTCTCTAATGAAATTAACACAAGTAGTGAATAATTACAGACATATTTCTTAAGGATGAGGATGTTTCGTAGAAAATATAAACTTTTGTCGATACATATATGGAACACACACGTAATTAAATTCTATTTAGAGTTTGTTAAAATAATCATGAGAATATTATGATGAGAAAGTATATAACTACTTAGACAATCTCAATTGTGTATATAAATATAATATTTGTTTCATTTATGGTGCATTAAATCATTTCAAATTTCCAAAAAGATAAACTAACTTAAATAGTACTCCACACGATGGTTAATCTCTTTGAAACACGTATATTGATGTTTTGCATAAGCTTTTTGGTATTGTTTCCTTGCCATCAATGTAAGTTCCTATCATGTATTTACTTTTCATGTATTGCATCATTTTAAATGGATAATTATTCTAGTATTGGTATTTTTTGCATTTATAGGTAATGGCCGTATATTAAGTAATGTTGGTGCTGGGAAACCACCAAAATGTAATATAGAATGTAAGAAGGTTGATGAGGATTACTGTTGTTGTGGTTTCGAAGATACCCCATGCAGCGGAAGACTCGATATTTGTATTAAAAATTGTGCTGCGGCTAAATATTGTTGTATTTACACAAAGTAATTGTTATGGCATTATACATGTTGTTGTAACAATTGGTAAAAATATGAACGATCGTATGATGATATGTCTTGGTTATTAAGCAATATGAGTATTTTATCCAAAATGGTTGCAAGAATTTAGCCTCCTTTATTTAGATAAGTTCTTGTGAAATATAAAACACGTAACTATTGATAAATTTCGTTATGATGTATGACTACGAACCATCACCGGTTTGTGAAAATTAGCATATAACATCATTTGAACGCAACAAACTTAATTTCTGTATCAACATGTCTCTATTTGATAAGTAAGTTAAGTTTTATGTAAAACGTGTGCATAATAGTTGTGAAGGATCTAATTTGACAAATATACGAACCAAAGTGACAAAATGTGCTTAACGATATAGTTAACCGGTTAAATGTCACGAATTTATACCTTGGTCAATAAATTTTATTCTTAAATAACCAAATATATAAAATGGATTATTATAAGGCATGATTAGAAGGTATTTAAGTGTTTTTGAATAAAAAGAATAAAACATAAACATTTAAGTTCAAATACACAAAAACTACATTGTTATTTTGTACTAACAATACATGTATGTATTTGTACATATGTATTATTATCTAGTTGATAACTAGTTATGGGTCATGACTTAAAGTGATTTTATGTAAGGAATATGGTGTCTAAATCAATTAAGATAAGAGAAATGGTTGAGATAAGTGCCAATTTAACTAATAAGTGCTTAATCACTTAAGACATTTTACTAAGAATGCTTCTTAATCCCTCTTCTAATTTTCGATATTGAGACCTTCCCTCTTCATAACTAGAACTTCTAACTAACTAACTAACAAGTAGTTAGTTAATTAACTAACCCTATCTCTAAGCAACCACCCAAGCAAGTGGCTAGGCAAGATCACATCACATAACTTCCCATCCCATCACAAGCTAGACTAGGTTTTGTCCCCTTATACTCTTCCACTATGTCCTCCTTCATATCCATGAAATTTCCTCTTCATTTTACCCTCATTTAACCAGCCAATGCTCCAGGGAATTACTCTCAACCTTCATCTCATTTTCAGCCACAAGAACTTCCTTCCAAAGCCATCAAAACTGTGAACTAAAGGGTTGTTGTCCCTTTTCTGTTTCAGCCACCATTTCACCCATCTACACCTTCCTTTTGCTTGATATTTTTACCACCAAATACCCCTGAAAGTTAGTTGTTATGCTACTCCAAAATTGAGATTCAAAAAAGTGAGTAAACTACCTTTTCTTACCCTTTTGATGTGAAGATTTCGTGACAGCAACATAGCTAAAACAACAGTTGTTTTGGAGCATCAAAAAAACACCCAAAAGTTCTTCATCTTTTTGCCTATTTTCGAGATTTAAAGTATACCATATGTAGCTACTTTCAAACACTTCAAACCCCTGAGAAAGTTACCCTTTACCTCTCAAAAAGCTTGTGTTATCCCACCTCCTTCTGGCAACATACATTTGATCCAAGTTGAAGCTAGGTATATTCTTGATTTCTACTCTTTCTTTTTATCAAAACCACTGATTTTAAATGATTTAATACATGATAGAAGTCTAACATACATGTAAATATATGTCTTTATGTGTTAATACATCCAAAAGAATACTCAAATCGCAAACTTGAGTGGAACCGGAAACCACACAAACCATTCTCAACCCGAATAACTCTACGCGACAAAAGTGAGTTTTCTACGGCCCCTCTTTTATGTTTTACAATTTTTGGGGGAGAATACACACTAAACAAATTATAGTTGAAAGATTTAAAGGCTTTGCTAACTAGAAATGCAAGTTATGTCACTAAACATATCTAAGCTTAAATTTCAGCTTTTCACAGAAAAATGTTATGGTCTGTTCATGGACTATTTTGCCCTTCTTAAACTTAATGGATTTCAAAAATGTACAATATAAAAATATTTCAGGTTTATACCTTTCCAAGGACTACTCTCATGCGTTCATATGATTTTTTTCTACAATTTATAATGATTTTTACAAAACTTTTTATCATTTCAGAACAATTTCGGACCAGTCTGTAAAAATGAACATTTTCACTCTGGTTACGAACCACTTAAGGTCAGGGTAAACATTATGGACTAAGTAGACTCATTTTCTAAACTTTGAGAGTTTACGAATCTAGATTTCGACTTACGATGATTTTTCTATGATTTTCTAAAAACACTGACATAATTTCCCTTTTGATTTATCTTGCTGTTTGGTCTTTCAAATGCATATACAAAGTTTTGTTGTAAATGAGAAATACACAAATAATGATATTGTTTAATTCACACATACTTTAATAGTTACAAAATGTCACAACTAGCATTTTTTCTAGGAAAATTCTATTCTCATGAAAACATCATATATTGTAAGGCTTGTACTCTAAGTGAATATTGTACCCTATGTTCAATAAACGTCATCCATTTGAATGCAAACTCTTGGATGAAGGTCAAAACCTAATACAATACATCTCATATGTTCAACTATGAGTTGAAAACCCTAGACATCCCGTTTCAAGTTCACTATGGATTAAGATTCTCTTATTGGGCCTGATGGACCGATAAACCTTCAACTTGACTATCTTGGGCCTAGAAACCCTAATTGGGCTCTAATTAAACCCACATTCATAAACCTTAACATTTTGGGCCATGTGGACCTAGAATGGTTCATTCTATTCCTAATGGGCCAAATTGGGCCATAAGTGATTTTAAATTTCCTAATGGGTCGTAAACCCTTTTCAATTGGACTTCATTGGGCCGTGACCACTAATGAGGGCCCAATGGGCAGAAAATTATATGTTTAGGTTCCAAAAATCCTAACTAAATGTTAATGGGCTCAAACTATTCCATTCCCACTCCTTAGCCCAAAGATCTCGGCCCAACATCAATTAAACAAAAAAAAGGGAAATGTAATAAGAGTTGACTTAGGAGGTGCCACCTTCATAATGTTCATATCCATGCAAGGACCCCATACTTCCAATCAAGTCACCTCGCCAACTCTCTCCCCTATCCTCTTGATATCTCGGCCAAGAACTAAAAAACACACACACACTCTTTCAAACACTTTCTCAATCACTCTCAAGCATCATTCTCCTCCTTCCTCCAAGATCTCGAAAACTTGCTAGAGATTTAAGGATCTTCATCAAGTCATTCCAATTTTTGGTAAGTTATTGTCAAACACAAGTATCTTCTTTCATCTTAACATGAAAAACTCCTTCTTACATGGTTTTATTCCATGATCACACCTTAGAAGCTTCATAAACTTGAGATCCACAATAAAGGTGTGCTAAGACCAAAAATCTCTTCCACTTCTTCTCCAAAAACCGAAACATCAAGCAAAGGTGAGCTCATACCCCTTATTTTCGATTTTTACTTGGTTTTGGGGGAGAATACAAGTTGCTTTATGTAGATCTATGTGTATATGCATGAATATGTGTGTTTTTCATAACTTATTTGTTGATTATGTGCTATTTACTTCATTAATCTAAAAATATGAGAAGAATATTAAGTTTATCACTTGGATCTACATGAAAACCTTGAGAAAAGTATGTGTTATCACATATAATACATGTAAACTTGTAGATCTGGGATTTATACGCTTAAAATAGCAAAAAGGAGTGTGGTGTTCAAAGATCTATAAACTAGACTCATAATTCAGCCCTTGACAGAAAAGTTTTTGTCCAATCTCGGACCGTTTTGATCAACTTAATGATAATATTTTTCAAAACTGTTTTACATGCAAACATTTCAGGTTTATACCTTTAAAATGATTACTCTCACGTTCTCATACGATTTTTCTACAATTTTTGGCAAATTTTACAAAACTGCCTATCAGATTTGAAATAATTTCGGACTAGCTTGTGAAGGTGAGCAATTTCACACTTGTTAGAGGCCATTAAAAAATATGAGAAAAATTTTGAACAAAGTAGACAAAATTTCCAGACTTCCAGAATTACGGATCTAAATTTCGACTTACGATGATTTTTCTACAAATTTTTCAACAACTAGGTCATAAAAGCCAAAAACCAGAAAAATGTGTGTTTCCACAAAAATCAAGCCATAAATGATATTTTTGACAAAAATGGGTTTAAAATGTTATTTTTACCACAAAATAGCCATAAACACAAGTTTTGAACAAAATGGGGACTAAAGTGTTATTTTTACAAAAAAAAAAATTGGGCCTTAATTGTAAATTTTTGGCTTATTGGGACAAAAACGTCATTTTTACAAAAAGTTGGCCTTTTATGCTATTTTAGTGAATACTTGAACCAAAACCAACAATAAACTAGCAAACGGATTAATTTTGATCATTTTTAGGTTATTGGGCCCTAGTGGCCCATTTATATGTTTGATAGGTTTTGTATACTAATTGCGTGCTATTTGGGCCTATAAATACCTTACATGTGAAATGGGCCTTAGCTGTCTTTTTACATATATTTTGAAATAACTCACATGTTTAGTGATGCCCTAATGGCTCACTTACATGGTTCGTTGGGCCTGGAATGAGGCCCATGTTATATAATCTCATTCATATTAGGTTTTGAAATAACTCACATGTTTAGTGATGCCCTAATGGCTCACTTACATGGTTCCTTGGGCCTGGAATGAGTTTTATACGTTTATCTTTGCGTAAATTCGATTAAGGATCTAGTGAGTTTTTGTCGGTTGACACCTATTAAGTGTTCAATCGTAGCCTATAGTTATAATCAGAGTCTCTTGGAAGGAGAGCGGGGTTTTGTGTATAGACCTATACGGGGATGACACCCACACCTGAGTTGTTCGCTACAGTTAGACTATATCGGTCTAGGGTGACTATAACCTTATTCTATTTTTCAATTGGCGTTCACAAACGCCAAGGCAGACGAAATTGTCATTATTTAGTATGGTTATAACGGCTCACTTAGATAAATTAATGTTATGAAGTTTGCGGAAGACCATTTTCTATTATGTTGGATTGCTAGGAAACTTACTCACACTGGTACCCCACCTCGGTGTTGGTACGACAACATTATCTATTTTCTTTTATGATTGGATTGCTCGGTAACTTACTCATATCGGTACCCCACCTCGGTGTTGGTACGACAACATTAACTATTCTTCTTTTACGGGCAACATCGGGTTGTCCGGGGATATTCTATTTACACTTTCTTCAATCACTTTTGACAATCTATTAAACAATAACACACATGCATTAATACAAGATCGGACATAACATACCAAACTATTTTAAGAAAATACATGATTTTCTTGTGATTACAAAGTTATACAAATCATTTTATCAAATATCCTTATGAACTCACCAACATTATATATGTTGACGTTTTCAAAATAACTTGTATTCTCAGGGACTCGTTAAGCAGAAGAATCAACAAGAATAGGGGATTTTGTTTTGTGTACTGTTAAACATCATACATTGAATGTTTTGGTCATGTTATTTAAAAGATTGTACTTGATGTAAACAATGACAATTGTATTATATTATGCATGGTAATGATGATGTTATGTTTCATTTATATTCACTGTAATGATATTTCAAGATGATGTCATACACAAGCCCCCGGACGTTTCCGCCGTCTGATTCGGGGGTGTGACACAAAAGTGTAAATTATAACAAGTATTTCTAATATGATCATGTTGACAACCTCATAAGATAAGATGATTTGGACTATGTCGATTTTGGTCACTCACAGTTGGGGTGTTGTATAAACTTTGTTGGTCACTTACAGTTGGAATACTGTCTAAACATATATATGGTCACTTACAGTCGGAGTACTGTCTAAACATTTGTTATGGTTACCTACAGTCGGAATACTGTCTAAACATGTATATAGTCACTTATAGTCGACGTATTGTATAAACTCATATAGGGACACATACGACTGTTGTCTAGTTAGAACTTTGGTAGTTTTACATTATTAAGCATTACAACCAAAAGTCTTCAAACTCAAATAATCGGGAATTATAACAAAGTCCCGAATACAAATACACTAATACAAACTAGGTGTAACAATTGACAAAATTGGGTCAATTATTGACGATCAGTTAATGTAAGTGTTGCTATAATCTAGATCAAATGTATGATATGCTAATGTTTATTAAATAAGTTTAAACGGTACTACGATTAATTGCTCAAAATTTATATATTATGAACTGAAAGAGTTATGATTTTTCATCCGAGTTCATTTTAAGCACTAATTTACAATCAAGAATCAGTGGCATGAAAACCATAGAATTGTACCAGATTGAGCATGAAACCTTAAAATTTTGACTTCAACATAGTTTCTATTATTGGTAATTCATGTCGAAAATAGTTTGGAAATCGAATTCGGTGGTGACGAATCTTAACGATAAAATAGTTCAATATTTCAAAAATCATGTAAATTAATATACATATATGTATGAAGAGTGTATTTTTCAAACAA
Organism: Lactuca serriola; assembly: GCF_051521515.1. Classification (NCBI taxonomy): domain Eukaryota; kingdom Viridiplantae; phylum Streptophyta; class Magnoliopsida; order Asterales; family Asteraceae; genus Lactuca; species Lactuca serriola. The sequence goes on along the minus strand of NC_136411.1, from coordinate 75,071,842 downwards.
TATAATATGTAGTGGCTAAAGCTCTTATAAAATGCATATTGCATATGTCAAATAGACAATTATGTTAAACACAATGTGTATATGTTATGTAATTAAAAGTCTATAAAAACACTAAATATATACATATTTATTCATATGTTTTGTATCATTTCAAATACCAATTAATTGAATATATGGCAATTCGGGCATTTACTATATACAAATCCTGAACTCTTTATATGCCTTACCATCATAAATGCTAAACCTTGATATAGGAGTGTATAAGTATTGTGCATATACATTATTGCCTTCAAAATCTAAAACGAATACACACATAAATACACACATGTATATGACTAAGGAAACTATTAATACATATGAAGACTAATAGAAATTCAACAAAATACATAACTAGGTACATTTATGTTACCAGTTTTCTTAATCACCAAAACACCTACATGTACAAATAAAAGCCAATAATATGCAATGCAATCTACACAAGATCATTCCCAAAACTTGTTGTACACAAGTTTATCATCAAAGTCAACTGAAAATCTGAACTAGATCACTAAACGTTACTATATCAATGACAATAAACACAAACCCTCTCACACATGGGCAAATTAGTGATGTACCTCCACAATCCTCCAAGAGATTTCCAAGTACTTCCAATATCTCAAGAACTTCTAGATATCTGCTTTTGATCACATAGGAAAGTCACAAACTCACTCTTTCTCTCCCTTCTTTCTGTTTCTATGCAAAGCCAAGAGCACCTCCATTGGAGGTGGTTTTCTTGTGGTTTCCCGGTGAGCTAAGGAGCAGCAGCCCCTCCTCCAGTCAAAGAAGCTCAAACCCAAACATCCTTCTCCTATATCAATTTCTGTCAAAAGCAAACCCAAACAACCATTTTGTTCATTCCATAGATTCCTGTTAAAACAAACAAAATCCCAAAAGAAACTTCTTACCTATTGTTGATCGGAACTGCCAAAGCAATGGGGAAACATCGTGATTGTCGATCGGGCCAGAAAAGAAGAAACACGAGGATCTCCGGAGACGCCTACTGCCGCCCTCGGCTTACCATTTTCGGCATCGCAAACCACCACCTTCATCACCTCCTTCCATTTATCCTTCGCCCTTCGCCAGTTTCTTCGATTGGAACCACCCAAGCCCCCTGAATGTCGATGTGCTTTCCTTTTCTCGAGCTGTGGCTGCCGACGAACCAAACGCACCAAGGAAGGCTCGTCGGAGACTGATCGCTGCTACGGTTCATCACCGGAACAGCCCCCTCGCAATCACAGCTGTTGACGACAACCATCACCGAACCACCTCAGTTTGCTTCTTCAACCGTTCGATCCTTTCCCCTTCCTTGATCTGTGGAGAAGACGATGAAGGACTCACCGGAGATCGACCTCCCCGTCCCTCCTCGCGATTTGAATGACCACCATTGGAACTCCTTCATCGCTTCCGATTCGTTCGTTCCTCCCGATCCCCAAAACAGATGAAGAAGATGATGCGTCGACCCCTTTGTATACTTGATGAAGTTGTCGAAATCAGTCCCTGCAATTGTATAGCCAAAACTTAAAATCAGCCATTTGATAAAACCCTTACAAACCTACTCCCATGTGATTTAGTCTTTTCAAAAATAGTCCCTAAACAATTTTAAAAGATCAAAAATAGTCCCTTTGTGTAAAATAAATTACAAACTAACCTTTTCTTTTAAATATGAAATATTTGAAAACAAGTCCCTTTAGTTAAAATATTACAAAAATAGTCATGCGCTTTGTTTTAACTCAAAAGACGTCAAGATGTGGTTTTTCACGAAAAGCTTCACCAAAATGAACCGGGATCGAGATCACGCTTCGAATATGAGTTTTTACAGCCCCTCTTTTACAGTTTTAATATTTGGGGGAGAATGCATGTGTGTCTATTAAAGTTTAGATAATTTTCATATTTTATACACAAATTAGCAACATATTTTATTATTGGTCAAAAACTTATTAAATAGCAAATCTAAAATGCTATAAATCATTTATAAACTATATAAGTAAAGTAGATTGCTATAATAACAAATGTTGATATTATAAGTCACATGAATGATGATTGGATATGTATAAGTTAAAGTATCTCATGGAAGCATGGAAAGATATAAAAATGACCAAAATTAGTATTCGTGTATAAAGCGAAAGTACATTGTCATAATCGATGGAATGATTAAACCCATGAAATTATATAATTATTTAGTTAAAATTTTAAGAATTCCAGTTATCGTTTTCCTAAACGATGAATAATTTTACATATCTAGTGAATTTATAATGGAATATATAGGTTCATCATACCTATTCCATGTAGGTTCATCACACCTACTTTGTATATTCCATATAGGTTCATCATACCTATTCCATGTAGGTTCATCATACCTACTACATATATTCCATATAGGTTCATCATACATATTCCGCATACCATATCCAATACGTTTGAGTTTCCATTATAAACTATTATGGGTTTCGCGAAAGCTAAGATCTCAATACTTAGTAGAAACCATACAATATATAACCATTAATCCTCGAGGGAACGACTAACGTCGGGTGTAAGTTTCATATTATTGATCTTATATGGTTCGACCGCCCGCCTGGAGTTGCTAGCTACAACTACGTCTGATGATATTAATTTTGGCGTTGGCGTTAGCATTATCGAACATTACCACGTGTTACAACGGGGTGAATGACTTTAGCACGCCCTATTTATGGTGTCGGTGCAATAATAAAGTATAGTGTCACGATTTTCGGTTATGATTTCATATAAAATCCTAGTTTTGTTTCGTTGCCGTATAAAATTGATATTGGGTTTATACGGGGTTTTTGTTCAGTGATACTAGTTGAAAGAGACTATATGTAATGGGAGAGCTTGAGACTCAAAATGATAAGTGTCAATACAAGAAATTAAGTTGTATAACACTAAATTATTATCATGATACGACTGAACAAGATTAATTAACTTACATAGAATAAGTTATTTATATAAACTATTTGTTTTTATAAGAAAACACAATATGTACGTGGGAGGAGTTTGCCCCACCGGTTAAGTGACGGTTTTCAAATTAAGTCAAATAATAGTTAATTATTTTCAATTACTTATATGTATTTTTCAACTTTTATACATTTGGATTTGAACAAATGGTATTTATAAATGATTCATAACACATTATTATAACTCTATTATTTTAAACTTTTAATAGAAAAGTAAATATTGATAAAAGTTGGTCAACCGGCTAAATCTTATCAAACACTTTTGGTTATAAAAATACTTTGTGTCAAAACCTGTAGAACTCACCAACAATTTTGTGGACGTATTTTAATGCATGTATTCTCAGGTTATTTAGCAGGTCGGAAGTGTTCGCTCAGAAGACTCTCCGTTAGTTATATTATACCTTTGTAAACGCCGGATTTTTAGGCGTGTGTCACGATTTAGTAATAGTCATTGTCAATGTAATTTCTATTTTGGTAATAATAGAAGATTATATTTGTACTATTCAATTTATGTTTGATAATTGTGATTACTGATTTACGCCGCGCACCTCGGCGTTTCCGCCGGCGGCCGAGGGTGAGTCACTAGGATGAGGTTGTATGTAGTATAAATATTGTTTGGAGATTGTTAAACCGATTGTTAGTATCTATTTATACAAATACTAAATATTTTGATTCACAAAAATATGTTCACATTTACTTTTATCGTAAGTATGTTAACATGGATACTCATATTGGATTTCAAGTATCGGGTCTCACACGAAGCATATCGGTAACATTATCGACCATGTTTTGCACAAATCTACTTATGATAAGCCTTAGTGTATGACCCTTAACCAATAGTTCTAATTTTTATAATTTTAATTCTAAACCGCTTAAGGAATTATGGATTAAATAATATAATGTTATAAAATAAAATTTAACAAGAATTATTAGATCATCCTATCAATAAAAATTTATAAAATTTTCAAAACTAAACGTGTATCATATGTCTAACCTAGCATCTCTGAATAATGATCTTTTAGTTATTAAGATAAATAAAGGGTATGTTGATAAAGAATTTTTTCCTTACACTATATATATATATATATATATATATATATATATATATATATATATATATATATATATATATATATTAATCATAACATTCATATATTTTAGTTTGTCAAATGAAATGAACAAAAGTAGTGAATAATTACACACATATTTCTTAAGGACGGTGATTTTTCGTAGAAAATACAAACTTTTGTCGATACATATATGGAACACACGTAATTAAATTTTATTTAGAGTTTGCCAAAATAATCATGCGAATATTATGAAGATAAAGTATATAATTACTTGACAATCTCAATTGTGTATATAAATATAAGATTTGTTTCATTTATTGTTCATTAAATCATTTCAAAATTCCAAAAAGATAAACTAACCTAAATAGTACTCCACACAATGGTTAATCTCTATGAAACACGTATAATGATGTTTTGTATAAGCTTTTAGGCAGGCCCGGCCTTACATAGTTTTAAACTAAGCCCTTGCTCAGGGCCTCCAATTCTAAGGGGCCCACTTAACCCAAAATTCAATTAGGGATTGACGGTTCGATTTTTTGCTGAACGCAGGCATGCAAAAACCAATCTTGCACGCTGAAATTGAATGCGACTCAGGTACTCAGCGACTGTTCTTCTTCATCTCTGCCCTTTGATTCTATTCTTTAACGAAGCAAAAACCATTACCACTACTAGTCTTCTTATGATTCTCAGTTCTTTGTTCCTAGATTTGATGATTTAAAAGGCTAAATTCTAAAAAGTTAAAAGGTATGTTCTTATTCAGTTCCTTCTCTGATTCTCTACTTCTCCATAACTGATAATTGTCTATTTTTGAATGCTGATTATCTATGATTATCTATGATTGTGAATTTGTGTCTTATGAATTGTGATATTCTAATAATTTATGATAAATTTTGTTATGTTGATTAATCATTAAGTTGAATATGTTTAAACTTTGATGTAGAAAGTAGAATAGTCAGGACTGATTCTTCATTCTCGATTAGGCTATTAGGGTTAAATTTTTTATCAGGTTTTTTGTATTGTGAATTTTGTATCAGATTTTTGAGTTATGTTTTCTGAAAAGTTTGGACTATTACTCTTATTATTGCCGGTCTCAAGCCCCGGATAAAGAGGAGGGTTTATAACATTAAATATAGTAAATGCCAAAGGGCCCTAAATTTTTGGTTCGCTTAGAGCCCCAAAACTGGTTGAGTCAACATCCTTTTGGAGAAGGAGGCACATCGGTCGCGTGATCTTCGAGAAATATTTGATAAATCTTCTATAGAATCTCGCATGGCCCAAGAAAGATCGCACTTCTCTAGCACATGTTGGGTAAGGAAGGGTTTGGATGACATAAATTTTGGCTTTATCAACTTCAATTCCCTTTTTGGAGACAATATGAACCAAGATGATGCCTTGATTGACCATAAAGTGACACTTCTCAAAGTTTAACACTAACTTTTTCTCAATGCACCTTTTTAAAATCTTCTTAAGATTATCCAAGCATTCATCAAACGAATTGCCATACACCGTGAAGTTGTCCATAAATACCTTAATTATATTCTCTACATACTCGGAAAAAATGCTCACCATGCATCTTTGGAATGTGGCGGGGGCATTGCATAATCCAAATGACATCCACTTGTAGGCAAACGTACCAAAGGGGCATGTGAAGGTCGTCTTGTCTTGATCTTCGGGTGCAACGGGTATTTGATGAAAACCCGAGTATCCATCGAGGCAACAATAATGCGATTTTCCCGCCAATCTCTTTAGCATTTGGTTGATGAAAGGAAGAGGGAAATGATCTTTTCGTGTGCTTGAATTTAACTTTCTATAATCAATGCATACCCTCCATCCATTTTGAACTCGAGTAGGTACCATTACGCCCTTGTTATTCTTTACAACTGTGATTCCCGTTTTCTTGGGAACCACTTGGACCGGACTAACCCATTTGGAGTCGGAAATCAGGTAAATTATGTCTGCATCAAGGAGTTTGATGATTTCTTTCTTAACAACTTCCATCATGGGAGGATTTAATCATCGTTGAGCTTCTCTTCTAGGTTTACAATCATCTTCTATGAGGATCTTCTGAGTGCAAATATTAGGACTTATCCCCTTGATATCCGCTATCGTCCATCCCATTTCTTCTTTATGTTCCTTCAATACTTCAATCAATTGATTTTCTTCAAAGTCTTTCAATTGAGAGGAGATGATCACCGGAAGAGATTTGTCTTGACCTAGATAAACGTACTTCAAATGGCTAGGAAAAACTTTCAATTCAAGTGTGGGTGGTTGGATTATTGAAGGGGGCATCTTGTTTGGAGAATGAAATAAGGAAACTTGAGAAATATCCTTCTTTGTGGAATTGTTAACTTCTAAAATCTTCACAATCTCTTCAACTTCGGAGTCCAATGTGTACATATCCAATGTTTTCTTCAAACTTTCACAATCAAGACTCAAGTTGAGCACCATCTTCAAAATATCTCCATATGATAACTCGAATAGTTGTTGGGTGATTGGTTTAATCACATCGACCCGATACAATGGAGAAATATTGCTAGGATACCTCATGGCTTCAAAGATGTTGAAGTGAATGGTCTCGCCATCGAACTGCATGGTGATCTTCCCATTATGAACATCAATAATCGTGTGAGCGGTATTCATGAAGGGTCTTCAAAGGAGAATCATAGATGACTTGGACGGAGTCTTCTCTTAAAGGTCAATGACATAGAAGTCCGCTGGAAATACTAGTTGATTGAATTGCACTAGTACATCTTCTAACACGCCTCTTGGAAATACACTTGACTTGTCAGCTAATTGAATTATCACTCCGGTTTCTTCGAAATGTCCAACATTGAGAGATTGAAAAACCTAGTAGGGCATCACATTTATTGAAGCTCCAAGATCTAGCATTGCACTTTCAACATGTAAATCACCAATTGTGCATGGAATAGCGAACATTCCCGGGTCCTTACATTTGGGTGGTAACTTCTTTTGGATAACCGCGGACACATTTGCATTGACTTGAATCTTTTCATCCGCCTTAAATGTCCTCTTATTGGTGCATAAATCCTTAAGGAATTTGGCATAGCGTGGTATTTGCTTGATTGCATCCAATAAGGGAATGTTGATTTGGACTTTGCGGAAGGTTTCAAGAAATTCCTTTTCATCCTCCTTTTTCTTCGATGAAGCCAAACGGGATGGGAATGGTGGTGGTATAACCAATGGCTTGACATTCTTGTTGGAAGAGTCGGGTTGATCAACATTTGGCACAACCGGTTCCTTTGGAGGAGTTACAACTTTCGAAGGTTCCACTATAATAACTTCATATTCGTCTTCTCTTGAGACTCTCTTAGGGTTACTTTCTCCAAGTGTTTTCCCACTTCGCAAAGTTATTGCACTCACATTGGGGTTCTTCTCGGTTTGAGATGGAAGTTTACCCCTTTGTTCCATCTTGTTGAGAGTGGTGGCCAAGTCTCCAGTTTGTGCTTGAATGTTGGAGAAGGTGTTCTTGGTTTCTTGTTGAAATTGTGTTTGACTTTGAGCAAGAGAAGTAACAAGTTCTTGAAGGCTCATTTGATGGTTACCACTTGATTGGCCTTGTTGTGGAGGTTGTTGGTAGTTTGGAGGGTGAAAAGAAGGTTGTGGATATGGAGGTTTTTGAGAGGGGTATTGCGGATGTTGAGGTCTCATCAAAATATTTGGTGGGTTTTGCTTTGGTGGATATGGATTGTGTGGGTTGTTCCTCCAATTTGGGTTGAAATTGTTTTGAAATCCCTTGGGTCTTGGTTGAACTTGATATCCTCCTATTGCATTCACATCTTCCGGTTCGTTACTAAGTGAGGGACACTTATCCGTACAATGCCCCGTCATTGCACAAATGCCACACACCATCAATTGTTGGCCACTTCCCACCACCATTTGACTTAGCACATTAGTTAAATCCAAGAGCTTTGATTCCAAGTGTTGAGTGTTGCTAACTTCACCAACCACTTGTGGAGAATTTCTCTTCATTCCATTTCGGGTTCCAAAGTTTCGTTGATTTTGAGAAATGGTTCCAAAAAGGGATCTTATCTCTTGGGATGTCTTGTTGAAGATGTCACCACCACTTGAAGCATCAATCATCCTCCTATCTTTGTCATTCATTCCCTCATAAAATTGTTGAAGAAGTAGTTGTTTGGGAATGTTGTGTTGAGGGCAACTTGTACACAAGTTGTTGAATCGCTCCCAAAAATCATGAAAAGTCTCATTCTCCTCTTGACGAATCCCCAAAATATCACTTCGTTGACTTGATATTCGGTAGGTAGGATAAAACTTGCTATTGAAGGCCTTGAGTAACTCTTCCCATGTGTGAATAGATCCCGATGGCAAGTTGAATAACCATTCTCTAGCTTTATCTTCCAAGGTGAGTGGGAAGGCGGTTAACTTGAAATCATCAAATGTCACATTTTCGGGCAACATGCTAACACATATCATGTGAAAGGACTTCAAATGCCTTTGAGGATCTTCTCTATCCAAACCATGGAATTTGGTAAGTTGATGTATGAAACTTGACTTCAATTCAATTCCCCGGCGGTTTGCGGGATAAACAATATCAAGAGGTGTGTGAGTAACATCTGTCTCCATCATTTGTCTAAGTGTCAACTCTTGAGGGGGATTGGGTGGGTTGGGGTGATTGGGATATTGTTGCATGTAATTGGGATATTGTTGGTAGGGTGGGTATTGGTGGTTCATTTGTGGTAGATAAGGTTGGTAGTTAGGGTATTGGTGATAAGGGAGTTGTTGTGGTGGATACATTGGGGGTTGATGCATTGGAGGGTGTTGGTAATTAGGTGGATTTGGGTAATGTACTTGTTGTTGAACTTGAAAGGCATTGTTTTGAGGTTGGTTTTTTTGGTGGAAGTTTTGGTTTTGTGGTTGGTAATTGGGTTGGTTTTGAGGAGGGGCTTGATTCCAAGGTGGCATATCAATGAGATGTTCTTGTGTGTTGTTGTCTTGGTGGTTGGGGTGGGGTATTGGTGCCTTGATTGTTTGGGTTTGGATTTGGGTTAGGATTGTGAGGTGGAGTGTGATTCATGGCTATGTAGTTTTCAAAAGGAATGTCTTCAAAGGATGGACCAATAATTGGAGAACTCAGTTCGGTGTCGGTATCACTTGAAGTATGAACTTGATCTTCTATGTTGATTAGTGGAGCTGATGAAAAAGCTTGGACAAGTTGTTGTTGCTTTGCTTGTTTTGCTAACTTTTTCAACCTTTTTTCTTCTTTTTCAATTTCCGGATTGTAGAGTAGTTCACCGGTTCTTGTAGACCTAGGCATAAACAATCAAATAACAATAACCAATTTCCCCGACAACGGTGCCAAAACTTGGTGGGATGTCCAGTCCACCAAGAAAATTACACCCTTTGTTTGCAAATAAAACGTAATATAATGGTAAAAAGGGGTATCGATCCTCGGGGAAATGGTTGTATTCAATCACCAATGCAATCCAAAAGAACTAGTGTAATTAAACTAATTAACTACAATTAGACTAAAAAAAAGGGGGGGGGGGGTGTTTGATTCCTTGAAAACTAAAAAAAATTGAATAATTAAAAATCTTGCAATTAAGCAAGTTGATGAGATGCTCAAAGGTTGGGAATAATTGGTTAACTATGGCAATTCAACACAATGAACATTTATGTGTTTATCATTAGGATCTAATACAAAGCTTATCCTTCATCCCAAATTGGTTATAGCAATCATGAAGCATGAGATGCCAAGATTCCTCATAGATAGTATGGAGGTTGGGGAAGCCCACAATACACCTTCTTAATTAAGATCAAGGGTCAATTGAAGCAATTGATCCCAAGAAATCAATTAGCCTTAAGAATGAAGGAATCCCCAATTCCTAGAGGATGTCAAATGCTTACACATCCATAAAGGAGTTATGATTCATAAGCTAGAGATGATTTCTACCATCATAAAGCTTTTGTTTTAGATAAATTCAATGATCCAATGCAAAATCAAAGAAACAAATCAACAATTGCTCATTCAATTACTAAGCTCATGATCAAAGCATCAAATAAGCATAAGAATTGCAAACTAGAATCATAAACATGGAATAAATTGATAATTAACATAAATCCTTCAAAACCCACAAACATTCATTGGTTTTCAGCCAAAGTCAACCAAATAAGAGTATTAGCCACTCATGGCAACAAAGTAACAAGAACAATAATCTAATTGCATAAAGAAACTACATAAGATTTGGAAAGATGAAAGGAAATGGTTTCTAGCTCCCAAAATCGCCTTTTGCAGGTCTCCAATGGTGAAAAATCGTCAATGTAGCTAATAGATCTGATCCCCCAAGGTTATGGTGTGCCAAATGACCAAAATGGCCAAACTGGGCAGTTGCGCGGGTACCCGCGCGACGAAAATTCCACCCGTACAAACGCTGTTGTGTTGCCATTGGTCCACCATTCCACTACCAAAGATTCCTTTGCCCCCCCCCCCCCCCCCCAATTGTCCATGTAATTTGAATCCACCAATCATCATTTAGCTACCAAATGGATGCTCCAAACCCAAAATTAGAAATTTATGATCCATCGTCACAAGCCCAAATAATCCAAGCCATCAACATTAAAAGCCCAATTCTTCTTCTTTGATTCCGCCTAGCCCAACAATGCCTCGGGAGCCCACTAAGCCGTCTTCACTCTAATCCACAATCACAAAAAGCTCCAAAACCATGCAAAATTCCTCATGCAACATAACAAGTCCCCGATACGATCCATGATAAAGAAATTAATTAAAATACAATGTAATACTAATAAAAAAACTAAAAATCTAAAATAAACTAATAAAAAGAAAGAAATAAAATAAGCTATCAAAAATGCAAATTAAATGGAAATTTTCAATAATCTTTTTTCTTAAATAATAGTTTTGTCATTTATTTTATCCAAAAAAACAAAATTTTTCTTACCATTTTTTATGTATGTATGTGAATTTTCTAATATAATTGTACGTTCAATAGTAGATTTGAATATATTAGAATAACTCTAGAATGGTTTTAGAATCATTATGTGTGTCATATTCTATTAAAATAATATGATATAGTCTAGAAAATTTATAATGTATTATTCAACAAAAATATTAGAATATTTTGAAAATTCTAAAAAATTTACAGGTAAGGTAAAAAGCAGTATTTTTCTTTAATTTTTTTGGATAAAAAAACTAATGAAAATAATATTTATAGACAAAGTCGGAACTTTTCATTTATTTTGTATTTCGTATTATTTTTTGTTGACACATGAAATGATTGGTTAAAAATGTGTCTTCAAAAGTGCTTATTTCTTCAATTTGCTACATTTGATATAAAGAATAAAACGATTGTAACTAATTTATTATATAAGAAATAAACAAATGAAAAAAAACATATTTATCTACTATGTCTAATGAATAAATAAATATCAACCAAACACAAAACAATGATAGTAATGGTTTGTTTACACAAAACATCATATAAAATATACAAACAAACACTTTGTTTTTCAAAAGAAACTTTATACAACCAAATACATGAAAAAATTGGTCATGTAAAAAATACTAATTATATAAACTACGAGTTGCCAAAGAAAATATATTTGGTGATGTTTTTCCAGAATAAGTACCTAACATATTATCCAAAACAAAAGGTTATCAAATTTGATAATAAATGTTTCTAACATATAAAAGAGGCTTTCGTACTACTAATGGGTTTGGGAAACAAAAAACAATCTTTTTTTATTGCATTAAGTTGTGAATTTTGTGTACATAAATTTAAAGTGATTGTATAAAGCTATGAAATAACTATTTTAAGTTATGGTATTTTTATAAATTTTATGTTAAAATATTAATGATTTATGTATGTATGTTTGTATTAATTTTCTGGTGAATATATTTATTTTATGTGTTGCACAAATATGTAAGAATGTATTAGTTTTTATGATAATTTTGCATTAAAGTTTAATTTAGTGAATTAATTGGTTTCTTAAACTGTGAATATATTATTTAAACATGCAATTTATGATATATATATATATATATATATATATATATATATATATATATATATATATATATATATATCATATTTGGAAAGAATAATGATTGTGACGGTGGCATAGGTGGTAGTTGGCAGTGTGTGGTATAGTTGGGGTTTGACTTCTTTGAATATATAAATTAGTGTATAATTGATTGTGTTATTTTGTCACTTTTATGTATAAAGCTTAAAATGAACTTTATTAAGTTGTGTATTATATATATATATATATATATATATATATATATATATATATATATATATATATATATATATATATATATTCTTTTACAATATGACTGAATGTATGCATTAAAATATTAGACTGTGAATTGATGAATTAATATGTTCATTAAACTATAAATATGGTATTTTGAAATGTGAATATGTATTATAAATGATACATTTTTTTAAAGAGAACTAAAATTTTGAAGAGTGAAAATTGAATTTGTCAATGCATAATTCTATATTTATTATTAAATTTTATATATTTAGCTAAAAAAATAAAAAGGTATGTGTTCAAAAGTATTACGAGAGAAATAGGAGCTATAATGATTATCATATTAAGTTTGAATACAACTAGAAAATATCACTTGTTGGGCAGTTTCCCTCAAAATACCAAGTTTCACCATTTTCATAACAAGCTTTTCTTTAAGTAGTGCTTGTTCTAATTTCTATATCTCACTTCCATGAGCATCTTCTTTAGTTATTCACAAGTTGTGGCACGAGCAGAGTCAAAACTTATGATTTCCGTATAGTAGTTTCACCAGGTAAGGGCTGCGTCCTTAAAAGTGTAGGTGATAACTTAACACGAAAACCTTTTGTACAGGAGTTGACATGAAATTTTGATTCCATCTTTTCACTCCAAGGATTCATTCCTACAACCCCTTCAATGTCGTAGAAGGATCTAGGTTGACGTCACTATCACTTTCACATTTGTTGCTTTTGAAATCTACCTTGTTTAGAGTCGTTGTTCCTGTTGACTTTGTAAGTGACCAAAGTGTTAGCTACTAATTGTTCAATCATTATCTCGATCGTAGTTGCATCAAGCGATTTTTCTAGTGTTGGCCCATCACTTATCGACATCTTGTGAGGCATTTCCTTGTCCCATTATAATTGGTTCACAGAGAGATAAGTCGCATGAAAATATCGTTGTAAATATAGACGATAATGTTAGTGTTGTGCCAAACATGTAGAATTGTCGTGGGTTTGCCCAAGATTAACTCTACTATGAGTATTAGATGTAGCAAACCTTTTACAGTACTACCGATGGTGAAATTTTACACTTGGAACGAGTTAAAAGAAACCACCAAGTATTAGGACAAATCGTGTGATTTACTAATAAAATGTTGCAGAGAAAGTTAACTACTACTCGATGTTCTGACTACATCTTGAGTTCTAAAGTTTTGATTCATTTGGATCGAGATGTTTGTGTTGGATTAGGTGCCTAAGCCCATAACTATAATTGGTATGTACTTGACCTGAGAGTAGCATGGTCCATTTGGGTTGCATATCATCAGGACAATTTGATATGATGGATTTTTGAGAAGAGATTATTTATGATTTATTAATATATTATAAGTTCAAATATATTAATATGAAATCATATGATTTAATTTGGATTGATCAAGAATTAATTTGAAATTAATTTAGTGATCAAAAGAGACTAATTAAATCTATGGGGACTATGGTAATTAGTGAAACATATGGATTGGGCCATTAATCCATGTTGGACTAAGTTTATGTAAGGATACATAAAGAGTTGGGCCACATGAACGATGGATCATAAGTCATACTAAAAGTAAATACAAATATGGTAATTAGTGAAACGTCCCGGTTAGTCATTTGTTTAAAAAAGATTAATCATGTTAAAAGTAAATGCAAATAAGAACTTTCATTGATGACAAACAACCAATACGACAAAACTCATACTAAAGATGATTATATGAAACCCAAAGAACTTGACCATTGTGTTGTGTGCTTATTACGATAAATGTGCCTCCTAAGCATTTGCGGAGGTTCTAAGAACCACAAATGAGAAAACGCGTATATTTATAGGGATGCTAGTGATTGTATATTAGTTTTTTTTTTTTCACTTTTTTTTAAAGTAGTTATGATAATTTTAATAAATTCTATCGAAGTCATTTTTTAAATACACTTAGGATCACTTTTTCAATAATTGTTTTAGGATTTATTTTCATGAAGCAAAATAATTAAAAATACTTCCATTCTTCATTTTGACCTTTTTCCATATTGATACACAAAAAAAGATAAAAAGAAATTGTTTTTTTCTTCAAAAAATTAGAAACCGTGTTCTTTACTTCTTTCTTCTCGGAAATCAGAATCTTTATATTTCATGTTGTAGACTAGTAGTTTCAAAATCTAAAGGACAAGTAGTAGGGATTAACTGATTAAGGTATTGCCGGTTTTTTTTCCTAGTTCGGAATCACAAGGAGAAATCTGCATAAATTTTTTTTATTTCTAATTCTGATGGAACAAAAATTGAGTTTTGAAAATCAGATTCAGAGGAACAAGAACTGAAAGGCATTGAGGAAATTGATTTTTGAGTTCTGAATGTACAAGAAATCAAGTTCATTTTTTTCATTTCTGATACATTTTGAACAATCACATCAACATTGGTTTTGTTTTTAATCAAGTTCTAAGATGTAAACCACTTTTTTTTTTCCTTTCATTATTTATGACTATGTGACCTACGACTATAATCCAATTTCATGAATTTCTGATTTGATTTCTATTTTTTTTTACAGTTTAACAATTTTGTTACTCTTTTTTTTTGCCAATTTGAATCAGAATGTACTTTTGTGATTTCTAAAATTTTTTAATAGAAGCATAACTATTCATTTTTTATTAGTTTAATAGTTTCTGATTTAATTTCTAACTTTTTTTATTTGAAATTGATTTTTTTTTATTTTATAATTTTCATACCGTTTATTGCTTGAGTTTCAACATATAAAACCAAGACAAGAAGAAATCTACAAATATTAGAAGGATGACTATTTTCAAGTAAAACTCAAGTTCTTTTTTGTGTATTATTTTGAATGAAATTTTTGTTTTATGTATTTGCAATAGAAAATTAAAAATTTATAGTTTTTTTTGCTTAAATTTTGAGATCTTTCAAATATTTGGGTCTATTTTTTGTTAAATCGCACATGGTCTTCAAGATCTCGGGGCCAAACTTATGATACAAAGAGCATGGTATTTATGTGAGATTGTAAGGTTATGACTACTCACTAGGAATTGAGTTAGTCGTCACACATTTATGATACATAACAACAAATTTCATCATTTCAAGGAAACTACCAACCTAAAATTTAAAATATATGGGTATTATTTATTTTACTTGTAATGTCGGTTTATTTTTGTATATTAATTTTAAGTTCAATTGCCTCAACTTTGTTCCATTATATTGATTCAGGACATTTTATACCCAACTATTATATCTAATCCATTAAAGAAAATTTCTCTAGATTCTAGATGTTGCATGCTTTTTTAAATATATATACCATTAATTTAAGATTAGATATACACTACTACAAGAATGCATATATGACATGCTATATAAGACCCGGTTTTTGAAAAAACGGGTTATATTATAAAGGAACCCGGTTTTATGACCGAAATGTTAAATGACTCAGATTGAAATAAGAAACTGTGGTATATCTTGCACTAAATAACCCAGTTCACTTTGTTACAAATGAGTCTTTTTAACCACACACTTTGTTATCTAGTTTTTAGACTAAAACCGTGTTGTATAGCTCATTTCAACAATTTCCCTTTGAAAAATTCTAATCCCCTTCCCCACCCCTACCCCCACCCCCACCCCCTCCTAAGTTTCGCTCTTGGTGGAAAATTGGAAAATTCTGAGATCGATGCTTCTTTCCACATCCCGCTTTCCATATTTTCACTGAGTTTTAGTTCCATCTCAGTATTTTCGTCCCCCTCCCAAATTCTAATCCCAAATTCTGAAAACAACTTACCTTAATTTCAACCCGCTAACCCCACCCCCAACATCGTCGATTCCACCGCCCCATCCCTAACATTCTGTTGTTTCAGGTGCACAAAAAATACCAGGCTCTCTATGCCCCAAATCAGACATTCTCTTAACCTACTGATTGTTGATGTTCTGATGTTAAATGGGTTCAGAGTTCATAACCAACATTACCAAGATCAACAAACGATGGTGCCTCTAACATCATCGTGTTCATCTAAAGGTAGTGGTGCCTCTGATTTCATTTTTCTTTGATTTTTAACTCACACGGATCCTGATGGCGTGATACGAACCTGTTAGCCACGTTTTATTTAGCCATGTTTTCTTTTAATTAGTCAATTAGTCAAATAGTAATTGCTTATATTTAGGAGGCCATGATTCCATTATGCATGCACGTTTCCATTTCTTAGTTAGTGTAGGTAGTATATTTATATTAGATGTAATTTACTTTTGAGGCATGAATGAATATTAAGAAAATTGCTCCAAACGATTCTCTGTCTTCTTCTTATTTCTTGGGAGATTAACCTACTCTAACAGGTTCATATCATGGTGTCACAGATGAAGTTGACAAAAAAATAATTTAAAAAAAGGAGTCGACAGGTAGCAACTTATTAATTTTCAATACTCAATTTTTTTTCTTGTTATATTTTTGTTATTGTTAGTGATGGAACAAGTAATCTGATAGTTAAATATAGTTTCTGTTATTTCTCATTTTCACTTTCTTAATTTGTGTTTGGGTGTTCCAACTATGTTTGCATGTGTTTGATATGTGAAGAGTATGAAAGAGGTTGTGACTTTTCAAGGCAGAAGTTAAGCTAATTTCATATGAAAAATAGTCATACTTCAATTCATGTGTCGTACTATATTTGATCGTGTTATATAATTGATGACTTATCAATGTACAGGGAGATTAAATATTGGATCTGAAGGTCTACAAAGAAATGAAATTAATGAAAGATTTCATTTCTTCATAGAAGAATGCGATCATGTTCAAGTACGTTTATTTCCATAACTATTTACTCATAAAATGTCATTTCTCACTTAGAAATAATAAATATTTTAGCTTTAAAACAA
Organism: Lactuca serriola; assembly: GCF_051521515.1. Lineage (NCBI taxonomy): Eukaryota > Viridiplantae > Streptophyta > Magnoliopsida > Asterales > Asteraceae > Lactuca > Lactuca serriola. Next base: position 75,054,651 of record NC_136411.1, on the reverse strand, counting down.
GGAATTCAATATATCATTGATGATTCGGGAGTATTTTATGGTGTTGGAGCATCGATTTTGGAGAATATTTCAAATGATCACACTAATGTTCCCGTTTTACTCTATTCTGTCAGAGCCCTCGATTCTTTTATAAACCTTAAAACCCAAAAACAGACCATTTCCCAATAATCTTCATGATGTTGTGTCTTTTTTAACACTTTCATCTTTATGCAACGTAATCATTCCTGTAGGCTCTAAACGAAAGTAAGCAACATACTTCTTTTGATTTGTTTATTATAGAATTCTACTTTGAAAAACTTACCTAATAATACATTATGTTTATGTTGTGTTTTTAAAGGCATGTTTTCTCAATTTCTTAATCTAGAAGACAACAAGTTATGTCATTCAAGTGATGTTTATGCATCTGCGATTCATTTCATTTTGTTTCTCTTCCTTTTCAGATGAAAAGAATCAGTCCTAGTGGTGAATCGTTGAATGAATGTAGGGCCACCTACTTATATTAAGGGATACAAATGTTAGCAGGGAAAGGGAGGTAAAGTTTTGTTACTGTCCTCAATGGTGCCATGACAAAACCATCATTCATGGGTATATTTTTGTAAAAAATCACTAAATTAAATTTTTTTTTTATCACAATTGTATTGTTTATAATATGGTAATTTATGAATCCAGGTAGACAGTTTATGCAATCTGTGCTTGAAAACTTGCAATTTTTGACCCTTGAAATGGCACATGTTGTGGAAGACTTGCAAGCCACTGAATCAGTTATAGTGCGCAGGGATCTGCTATGCATACATGTTTGTTTTGTGTTGTTTTAAGCACCATGACATAGCCTTTTTGTATTGATTTGCTTGAAATAAGTATTGTAGATACAAAAGTGTTACCGGAACTATTCTAGTGTACGAAGAATGGCTAGAAAAGTTGGCTAAAATAAAATCATAAGAAATTTTCATTGTAGAATTTAGGGATTTAGAAAGAGTAAGAAAAATGTTATTCTTTCTCTTTGTAAACATTTATCGTATGTTTTCATACATACAAATATATACGTGATTATGTGCTCAAAATTCTCTAACTTTACATTGATTATATAGGATCATGCTATGCATTGAATTAAGCCTTATACTGATGTTGTATGTGTCTATTTGGTTGTATTTCAAGCTTTTATTTTTAGTTATACCCATACTTGACGAATGTGAAGTGATTGTCCCCTTTTTTCTAGCAGTGAATTGTAACCATAATGTATTGGCATTATCGATTTAATAAAAAATGTCAAAAAAAATTAAAAGCAGTAAAAGGACCTGGCTATATGTTAGAGAATTGGGCTACATTCGCATGACCCGGTTTTGTTCAAAGGAACCGGGTTATATTACATTAATAGGCCCCGGTTGCTAAACCGGGTTTTATTACTTTTTCACATAAGACTTGCCCATAAGAAACCCTGTTGAAAACCAGGTTCTATTTAGCTTTTAACCCGGTCTAAGACGTTGAAGACACTCCTACCATATATTTTAACAGTAATTTAAAGACAAGACTACAAAATATATGAATCTTGAGATTTACATAATATCTAATACTCCTTCCGTCCCAAATTGATAGTCCACTTTTGATTTTAGAAATCTTTTTTCTTCAACGTTGACCTTAAATAGTTTTATTTATGTTATATATTACTTGATAAAACTTACAGCAATGCAAAAAACATTTAAAATGCAATCCATTCATATATTTTGCATCAAGTATTATCTATCAAAAACAAAATTAATTAAGGTCAAAATTGAAGAAAAAAGACTTCAAAAGTAAAAAATGGACTATCAATTTGGGACGGAGGTAGTACAAAAAATACGTGTTTTGTTAAATCGCGACAAACCATCCCAAGTTGTGCAAAACCCTGAGTTAAATAGTCACTAACTTGAGCTTAAAAAAGTCGAATGGGAAATGAAAAAGAACACTATTTAAAAAAATAATAAAATCTATTGTGTTAGAAATTAGTGAAGTAGTTGAGGTAGACATCATAAATTAGAATTATGGACCACTTTGGTGAATCTTACTAAAAAAACATATTTGGTTACTAAGTAATCATCTTAAGTTTGGTAATTATCTTAAAAGATCTAATAATCGTCCTAAAAATCTGACTTTCAGATCTCTACACTTTATACCACTTAAGCTTACACGTTTCTAATTAATTAATTAAATTCTTAATTAATCAAGAAAATAGACCCATTAAAACTCCTGTGTCATCAGTTTCTAACAAAATATATATATTCCTTAAAAAGCATTTAGCTATTTTAGGACAAGAAAGTCTTAATTTTAAGTAGTACAAAATTTAAAGAAGAAAGTACAAACATTTTGTGCATTGAAATTGTTATCCGTATAAGAACCTTAAATCTCGCGTATTGTTTTCCTATCTCTGTTTTTCTTATCTTTGACTTGGATTTTTTTTTTTTCATTTGAATTCTCACTTGAACTCAGTCAAACACGTTTGGATTCAGTAGATGAGTTTCTTTAATCCTTTGCATCAATCTCGGCCCCAGAATAGCTCTCCCATAACCGATCCCTCCTTTTCCCTAAAATATTTCAGGAATTGGAAGCAACATGTAGGATATGTGGAACCCTCTTCCCTCTCACAATCGCCACCTCTTCAATTCGAACGCTCCCTTTTAATACCAGCTACATGGGCTTAGATCTTTTACAACCATTCATTCTTGAAGTCAGTTCCAAGCTCCAAACGTTGAAAACATCGATGGAAATTACAGACTCATAGGCATCCTGATTTCGCTGTTCTCTTCCCTATTTCTCTCACCGATTTCCTGTTTTGATTTTAAGAAACAGATGCTAGGGCTATCGCCTGATATCAATTTACTCTTTTAGGACTTCAGTGTAATGAAGAGTATCACACGTGTTCTATAAACAATATACTGAATATTCTTGTGTATTTCATGATCTAATACTGTGTACATGAGAGAGTATAAATACAAGGAAAATACAACTAACTCCTAAATACAAGCAGGAGACCAGGTACAATAGGAAGACTAATACTAAGTCTAAGCACATGTTTCAGAACACGTGTGATACTCTTCATTACTGTGGATAGTCACCACCAACCATCGCTATTGCGCTGCTGCTAAACCGACCGCTTTCATCCACCCATCGTAATCGTAAGGTAAACGCGACACCACCATTCACCCTTTCTTTCTTTGTCTCAGCTCACCCATCGTCTAATAGAAACGAGGAAGCTCAAGTCACATATTTATATTTTATCGATTGTTCAGTTAACCTAACTTTTGAATGTTTGTTTCTTTTTTTAGTTTGGGTTTATTTGAATTTGTGTCCAAATCACCTCTGAAATGCTTCTATGATTCAGCTTCGATCCTTCATATGTGAAGAACAAACCGACATCCTTGCTCTTTGGAGGCCATGGATCGTTCACTCCAGGTAAGCTTTTACATAACTTTTGGTCAAATCCTTTATTTTTATCATCTTTATATAAAAATTAAATTTTAATATTTTTACCAATAACCCATCTGTTGTTTCCACCGCCATTAGACCACTCTCACTTTCTCTAACCCTGATATCTATCTAAAAATTAAATTTTATATCTCAAATGTTTTTACTAGCTTGCTCTCTCTTAAAAGTCTGCCCATTTTTAGGGTTATTTTTTTTCAAACGTCCATCCATCTGTCGGTTGTGTTTTATTTTACTATTAGTTGAAGAGAAACAGAGGTAAGTGTTAGTTGTTGAAGGAGCATCTTTGTTGTGAGTTCATGCCATGTGTTTTAGTCCTTTTTGTACAAGGTTTGTGTAGCATGTATTTACAAAACATGATGTTTTATGTTTTTTTAATGAAGTTTCTGCCATATGCTTTAACAGGTATTGTATGGCAGGGATGGAGCTGATATACCAGGTCATATAGCACTTGACATGTTATGTTAATCTTGTGGATGACGTATCATTTTGATTTTTTTAATGAAAACGAATGATGATTTGTCTTGAGATTTTTCAGATGTTGTGGACAATGGCAATAACGATCAGATCGCTAAAGAAACTGTGTAGCTGAAAATTCAATGGAGGCTAAATGAATTTGACGGGTGATGTAGGCATGGTCTCAAAATGGTCATATGATGCTCCTACTATATCTTGGGCTTTGCAAAAAGGTATGTACTTTTTTATCAAATTACAACACATGATTTTGAAAACTTTATCAAATTAGTATGAAAAAACTCATTTGTTGAAAGAATATGAAAAATAGAATGTGCTATGTAGTGACACAAGTGGTTGTGGATTCAAGACTAATATATTATTGTTGCCGCTAAGATGTTACTGTTTTGGTACTATTGTTTCTTTGCAACTCTCCTAATGGTGTTTCTGTTATTCTGTTTCAAGCTTGCTTGCTACTGGTGCTTACACATGGCTTGCAAAGGTTTCTTCAATATTGTATTTATGCTCTTTTTTACAATGAAACTTATCGGAAGAAATGATATTTTTATTTGATTTTTTCAGTAAATATTCTTTTTAATTGAAATCCAAATGAAACAAATGTAAAGCTTCAGGTTACCTGCAGAAGAGCGAGTTTTCCATCAAATTATCAAGAGACTTTGTCCTGTTTGTTCGTGCATGGGGCATGAATGTGGTTGCTTCCCATTTTTTGCAGGACCGATAAGTTGTGATAAACTTTTTAGAAGATAAATAGTTGTTGATGCTACTCAAACAAAATAAGTTATCATTAATTTCATTGAAATTCTTAAATTTTGGGATGATTTGTTATTTTCCTGCTATATTGGGACTATTTAGGCGATAAAAAGGGGTTGTTGTGGGGCTCTATTGCAGCAAGGTTAGTAATCGGTTTCATACAATCAAAAAGCAATAAATATACTTTCTCTTATCTGTGTGTTAATCCAACATGATGTATGTATGCACTAAAAGCTCTTCTAACGATTCATTAAGTATTTTATCTTCAACTTTATTTATGTGTTGTTCTTTTCATCTTTAAGATTAAAATTGGTGATGGTGCATTATAAGAAATAAATTAATATGATTTTATCATAATTAAGCATGAGTGTATATAAGATAAAGTTGTTTTCTCTTTTAATCTGAAATTAACGGTGGTATCTATCTTTTCAAGTTATTTTTTAAATTTTGTATCTCAGGTGGTCAAAAGTCAAAAAAAATGACAACGAATCAACTAAGACTTAAATAAATGAAGTCTCATATTTGATATTAGGGGCTCAAGATTTATAACGTTTACGTTTCAATGTAATCGACTAATCAATTGTAGATTATGTTTCAATCAATTTCATATTCAAATTCATTTATGCTTAAATGAACCTTAAATTTAATCATATATTTATTGCAAGTTAATGATTTTTTTTATAATATAAAACCCAGTTGAGCCAAGCTCAAATGGATTAATTATTTTATCAACTTTAGCTTCGAAATTAAGGCTCAATGGAGCTTAAGTTGAGTTTCTTAATCGAGTTGAGCTTGAGCATGACACTATATCGACTGAGTTGGCTTATCACACATCGTTACTTAGGTGTTATTTCTTAGAAAGTAATAAGGGTGAATTTTTTATGTTAGATTCTTATAGTTACATATTTGTTTTTCTCAACGCATTTTCATTTTAGATGACAACATTTTTTTCTACTCAAAGTAACAACTTATTTTTATCTTTATCGCAAAACAACATTGTATTTTTTTAACCGAGAAACATAATTTTATTTTTAACCCAAACAACAATATATATTTTTTTAACCGAGAAACATAATTTTATTTTTAACCCAAAATAAAAAAATATTTTATTTTTAATCCAACATGTTTTAATTTATAACCAAAAGTTGTAACATACTTTCAAAGAAACCATTTTTCCCAAAGTAATTATTTACCCAAAAAAAAACATATTAAACGCCAACAAAAAGGTGACTAATTTACAGATACTAAAATAGTAACTGGAAATTAATTGTTCACTGTCACTATTTAACACGCACTCGAACCACACTAATTAACATAAGAGTTATTTTTAAACACGAAAAATTATGCTATGAAAAAAAAATGATTTTTAATCGTAATCTCAAAAGTTCTGTCATTTTCTATTAACTATGTCTCAATACAAAAGTCTTGAAGGCTACTGAAAAAACTATTTGAGAAAAGAAACTACTTATTGAAACTGTTTTATGAACCGTTCACCAAAAAAAATAATAGTATTCACCTAACTAATACTGCCCCTACCATAAAGCTTCATTGTCGAAACAATAAAGAATTTCTATAAAGAAAACTATGTGCCGCTCTCGAAATGAAACTAATCGTCGATCAGAACCTATTCACTAGAAATATCAATTCATAGTATAAGAACTCTTTTAATAACTCTTATTGATAATTGTTTATATGTAATAAACTATTTGTGAAAAAAATTGATCGCCGTGGAGACTAATTTCTGCAAAAATTGATCACACCCGCCGCTTAGCGCGGGTAAGCGACTAGTACCTTAAAAAGCATTTAGCTATTCTAAGACAAGGAAGTCTTAATTTTAAGTAATACAAAATGTTAAACACAATATACAAATATCTAATGCTTGCTATCTCCCATATTGTTTCCCCATCTCTTCTTACCTTATCTTGACCTAGTCTTTTTTTTACATTTGAATTCCCTAAATCATATTTAGTCAACACATTCATATCACAAGAATGATTCATAAGGAATATGTTACATTCAACTTGAATCCTAAAATTTCCAAATATCTCGGCCCTATGTCTTTATATGATGATTCACTTTGTCCATCTCTACAATTTCTCTCTAGAAACCCTCTCTCCCTCAATCACCACAAGCTACCAGAAATAGATGGAGGTGCTTCCATCAATACCCACATGCGGAAGATGTAGATGAGGATCACCATTGCTAAACCATCAGTAACCGTCTCTCTCTCTCTCTCTCTCTCTCTCTCTCTCTCTCTCTCCCTCCCTCCTTCCCTCTCTCTCTCTCTCTATACGCACAAACACAGACCTCCGTCACTCATGCTCTCTCTTTAAATTTTTTAGAAGGTAAACTCTAATTATGATCAACTGAGCTTCTAGTACTTATTATTAAGGTTAAAAGTTAATCTTAAGGTTTTGATAGGTTCATAAACGTCCTTTGATGAAATTTTGCAGGAAATCAAAGTAATCAATATATGTTTTTTAATATGTTTGTTTGCTTTAGTTGATTTTTGTTTCTGTTTCAAATTTTTTTTATTGTGATTTTCCTACCATTTGTATTTATTTGACTCGATTGATAATCAATTATACTATTTGAAAGTTCCCATTTAAGGATAATCATAAGTTCCTTATTGACCTTTATTTGAACAACGGCATGTCAAGAGAGCATACAGTGAAGCCCTTATATTGACAGTACCTAGAAGGCTAGTACTACAATAATTTATGAAGCCTACTATTGGATGGATGCTCAAAAAGGTGATGCTTTTTTCTTACTCAAATGCATTTCTCAGTGGTCTTTCTTTGGCATTGTTTAATGGGTAAAAAATCCATCTTATAATTTTCATGCATTTTTTTTTTTGCAAAATGGTTGCTAATTACATATATTTATTAAAATTTAATGTATTTTTAAATGTTTACTAATTAGTTTCTTATAAAATTTATCACCATGGAGATGACATCATGCCATTGGTTAGTAGATTTCTTCATATCCACCTATTTAGATAATATTTCATAAATAAATCATGCTATCTGTTAGTAGAAATATCTTTTGATGAATAATATTACAATATGATCCACATATGCTTCTATGTCTGGTAAACGGAAGCCAAAGGGAGCACATGTTGTTCTTGATGATAATGCATCAATTGATGCTAATGTAGTTGAATCGTTTCCTAAGATGAATCATTTTTAAAGCTATGAATCGTGTTTTTAAAAGATTTAACTATATGGATTATCCCTAAATAGTAATATTGTATATGGATGTTGCCAATTGTGAGACATTAACCCTCTCATGAAGGGCATTTTAGGCATGTTTAACCTTTTTTATTTTCAACTTCTGTTTGATTCATGATTTTTTTGATCTTTTAAGTAAAACAAAGCTCATGATACTCTATATCAAATCCAAATATCGATAGATTAACATATTTGCTGAGTACAAGAATTAACAATGTAATTTCATTGTTTTGTCTAGTAGTTAGATGGCGATAAATAGCAATGTACTTTCTTTTTTATTGAACTATTGTTTATATATATATATATATATATATATATATATATATATATATATATATATATATATATATTCTTATTTAACCATTTGTCAAAAATAAAATATTTAGATTTTTTAATTTCATTTTTGAGTGACTGCGCATATGTGAAAGTATGTTGCTATTGCTTGTGACCCAATTATAACAATGTACTCTCAAAGTACAATGGTTTTATAACAAAAAGAAGTGAACAACATTTAAATTTATTAAGAGTAAATACAATTTCGGTTCCCTGTGGATGTCACTTTCTGCATTTGGTCCATGTTTTGAAATTTTGACATGGCTGGTCTTCATGGTTGCCAACTCTTGCAAGATTAGCCCCTGGTCCATGTAAATATCTTTTTTTTTTTTTTAAATAATTTCATTTGTATCCATATTTTAAGCAGGACCTGTTCTGTGATTTTTTTTTATGTTGTGTGTGTATGTTATGTATGCAAAAGTTGTAATAAACTATATTTGGGTACCATTTATGTCCATTAATTTTAAATAGGAACATGTTCTATAATTTTCTTGTACACGGACCATTCCTATAATTTCTTTACAAATGGCCCATTTGTGTGACTATATAAGTTCTTATGAGCACTAATAACCACCAAAATACCATATTGCCTCCTTTTCTTTTGTTTCCTATAATATTTTATTTTTTTTTTATTTTTGTCCATTTGACCATATTTCCATCTTCTTCTTTTGTTTCGCATAATATTCCATATTTTATTTATGACAATTTTATAAACATCAATATGGTTTGTAACTTTTTTGGCTAATTAAAGAAAATATTGTTTAATATATCAAATTTTGAAAAAAAAATCTTTATATTCTTAGAGGAAATAATGTTCATTAATAGAGCGTTTCTGTCAATTGTTTTTAAACCGCGAAATAAAAAAAATGTTTATTATCGCATCTTACTTTCATTTTGTTTACAATTAGACTAATTAAAGGAAATAATGACATGCCGCCATTTTTTTGAACGGCTAGTTAGTGGTTAAATACAAACTTCCTATTAACTATTTCATGCACCAGGTTCCTTGCAAGTTCTTGATTCAAAATGATTCAAAAGCCAAATAATAATAATAATAATAATAATAATAATAATAATAATAATAAGATACTGTCATTTGCAATGTTTCTTTAATGGCTAAATACCAAAAATAGCATTGTACTTTTAGTCTTTCCTATATTGCAAAGCGTTTACCGATTATAGTAATGTAATTTTTTTATGACTCAGTGGAAATAGAAATGTTATTTTTTTCCTTTTTAGTCCCATCTTTGAGGATGATATATTGAATAGAAATTAGTATTTATAGAATCAGGTATGATGATCTATGTTATTATTGATACATTTTCATTTCATAATAGTGTATATGGTTATGGACAAGATAGAAAACACAATTTGGAAGATACTTCCTTTGTTATCTTGTCCTTAATTACACGTTTGAAAAAAATCACAATTGAAATTTTCTATGGTATATATCCAACTATTACAACATAGAACCCCCCCCCCCCCCCCCCCCCCCCCTTCCTGTTTATTCATTCATTTGACCTCTGATGCACTACTAATTTTATAAAAAGATTATGTTAAAAACTACTTGAAAAATGTTATATTTGCTATTGATCATTTTACCACGCTTTTAAATGACCAAATCCCCCCTCTTATTCATCTCATATCATAAATATATTAAACCATTTTACAATATGAAATTGAATTTATCATATAGGGAGATTTTTGCATTTAATCATACACGAGAACATTTTTCTTCTTTTAAAGCATTGTACTTTAATGATTTTAATCTTCCAGAGCTAAATGCAAATGCCGACTTAGAATTTGGTGTTTTCGTGAGGCACAAGAATGCACCATAATATTGAAATATAATAATTACATCCTCGAGATTTTCTCAAGAAAAAACAAGAATATTATATAATATTTGCAGACAAGAACTAATTAGCTTTAGAAATTAATTTCTAAAAAAATTATTCGCACCCAGCGCCTGGCGCGGGTAAACGGCTAGTATATATATATATATATATATATATATATATATATATATATATATATATATATATATATATATATATATATATATATAGGTTCAGGTTTATTTGAGACCATGCTAATTTTGTGAGACCGTGAAATCAAATCTAAAAATAATTTTAAAATGCAAAATAATAGGAAAATTTCAGAAATTCTTTTTTTAATTATTATTTTCGGAACTTTATTTACCTAAACAACCTTTAAAAAAAAATTACCGTTTTTTTTTTAAAAATACGTGAAATATTCTAATAAAATATTACACTATACATTTCTAATATGACTTTTAGAATGTTTAGAATATTCTACTAGATTTTCCAGATATGTAGAATATTCTAAATATTCTACTAAAATATGTAAAAAAATGTATTTTTTTTGTATTTATTTGTTATTTTTTTATTTTTTTTTTGGAAAATATATATTCCGAAAATAATATTGGAAAAAAATTTCGAAAATTTTCAATTATTTTGCAGTTTAAAAATATTTTTGTTTTATCTACTAAATGAGTGACTAAGATTGCGTCTCACGGTCTCACAAAATTAGTCCGTCTCGCATGAACCAATATATATATATATATATATATATATATATATATATATATATATATATATATATATATATATATATATATATAAATTCACATATGCACATAAAAAGTCATATACAACAAAAAACCAACACCGAACATATATATATATATATATATATATATATATATATATATATATATATATATATATATATTTTGTGTGGTTGTTAACAAACTTAATGAAAAAAAAATGTTTATTCCAAAAATTATCAATGAATCTTTTAATAGGTAAGAGAGTAGTGGAATGGTTTGGTTTTCTACGAATCTCTTAATCATGGAATTTTTTAGCTCTCATTCGATATCACGAAACATTAAGATGTACCTTTTAACTTTTGGATAATGACTTGGGAGGGTAATAAGGTTTCCAGCTTGTCCGTATTAGGTCACTAAGGTTTTTTTTGTGCGTATTAGACCAATATGGTTGTTATTACCGTTTAGAAATAGTCCTTTTACCGGTTTTAACGGGTAAAAAGGACTATTTCTAAAGGGTGATAACAACCATATTGGTCTAATACGCACAAAAAAACCTTATTGACCTAATACGGACAAACTGGAAACCTTATTACCCTCCTAAGTCATTAACCCTAATTTTAAAGACATTGAGAAATATATGACCATCAACAGTAAACTACTTCGTTTGGAACTCGCGTCGTCCCATATAACCTGCTACTCCTTCATATGGCGAAGCTCTTCATCTATAGTCGTCCCTTTGGGGACATCCGATAAAATTGGAACGATACAGAGAAGATTAGCATGGCCCCTGCGCAAGGATGACACACACAAATCAAGAAATGGTCCAAATTTTTTTTAACACTAATTCCCTTTTCAAATGCTAATAGAGTTCAATTGTAATTCTTACGTTTCAGTAGTTCATCTATTGAAGTCATAATCAGACAACATGTGGATTCTATGGTCAGATTGATCTTCTTGTTGATGTCTTCAACCATTTGTGGCAAGTAAAAGTGATCTTTCTTTCTATAAAGTCTCCTTTAAGTTTTTTACTTTTCCTGTCATTAAGTTTCATGCTTTATAAACTTCCGTTTACGTGTTGTATATAGTCTGTATATGTTTGTTTATGTGTTGATTTTGATTAATTTTGCAACTTCAGTTTCTTAGTTCATGTTGTGGTTTTGCTTTTTATAAAATAATTGATAATAGACATCATCTGCAAGTCCCTGTTGGTTTTACATTTCCATTCGTTATCAAATGTAGACATTGATGGGAGGTATCAAAGTGAGATTTTGTTTTTGTACATATGGATGTGTTCATGTAAACATTTAAATGACAAAAAAGAAGTTATTGATAAAAATGTTGCATATTTATGTAATGAAGATCATCAATCATATGAGTTTCTGGACTTAGAAGTTCTGGAAGGGTTGTGAGATAAGTTTAAATGGAAGCAACTATTTTCAGTCAAACAAATCAGTCACATTGATTAGTAAGCATGTTTTCTAAATAATTAGGGTTAATGACTTAGGAGGGTAATAAGGTTTCCAGTTTGTCCGTATTAGGTCACTAAGGTTTTTTTGTGCGTATTAGACCAATATGGTTGTTATTACCGTTTAGAAATAGTCCTTTTTACCCGTTAAAACTGGTAAAAGGACTATTTCTAAACGGTAATAACAACCATATTGGTCTAATACGCACAAAAAAAACCTTAGTGACCTAATACGGACAAACTGGAAACCTTATTACCCTCCCAAGTCATTATCCCTTTAACTTTAGGATACCTTAGCTGTAAGCCCAATATTTTAAGTTGTTTTTAGCACGATCATTAAGTTTGTTAACAACCACACAAAATATAATATATATATATATATATATATATATATATATATATATATATATATATATAGATAGATAGATAGATAGATAGATAGATAGATAGATAGAGTCTTATCATAAAAACTACAAACCCCAATTAATTAAGAAAAAGATATCTAGCTATTGTTTTATTTTATAAAAGATTATTCTTCATGCTTCTTTGTACACAAGCTAATATGGGATATTGGAAAGGAATATACAAAAATTACACACTTGCTTCCCCTTTTATACTTACTTTTTTTTCTTCAACTTTTAACAACCAAGCAAGTAGGGATGTGCAAAGGAACCAATCCGAATCGGAACCGGACCGGGAACCGAATTTGGTGGAAAATAGGAATCGAACCGGACCGCCGGTTCCTACCGGTTCTTGTCGTGTCTTCAATGTTGGAACCGGTCATCGGGAAATAACAAAATATGGTTTCAGTTTTTGCCGGTTCTACCGGTTTTTGCCGATTTTACGGGTTCCGGTTCCCGATTCCAAAAATCCACAAGAATATTGTCCCGGTCCCGGCCTGATCGATTCCATCGGGTTACGGTTCTGGCCGGTTTCCCGGTCCATATGCTCATCTCTACAATCAAGAGATTGGAAATTCACATACTTTCCTTGAGACGTTCGGTAGATAATTTATAATTTTATACAAATTAAACTTGATGTTCAAAATAATTGTCATATTGTTTAAACTAGTTCATCGTTATTTAAATATCCTCAAAAAGCTTTTATATAATATAAATAATGAGTTGTGAGTCATTGGTGGAGTTCGGAAATATGGTATTTACTCCAACAATAATTAATATTAAACATCAAAAAATTTATTATTGAATTATTGTTAATAGTTGTATATAATATTGCCTAAATAATAAGAATAAAAAACAACAACTATTATAATAATAATAATAATAATAATAATAATAATAATAATAATAATAATAATAAAAAAATAGTTCAAAACAAATGTTGATAGTAGTTGATACTTGATAGTAATTAAAATAATAACTAAGGATACCCATAAGTTTTAATGGGGTTTTATTGAATATCACCATTTATTTATTCAATTGTAGATTTATCCGATAGTAAAAATTACTTTTTACCGCTACAACATTTTTTCTCTTCAATACATTTTGGCATACATGTATCCTTTGCAGGGGTGCATGTTGTAACATCATCTTCATATCCACAACAACACCAAGGAGAAGAAGCGTGTCACAATATTGCCAACATTTTGTTGGTTTAACAACTCTAATAGCTTTTATGCCATTGAGTCCAGTCTCGTTGCCTATATTTTATATTAATACATGACGATCTCGGTTAGTCATTTGTTTTAAAAAGATGAACTATATTAAAAGTAAATACAAATAAAAATTTACATTGATGACAAACAAGCAATATGAGAAAACTCAAACTAAAGATCACTCACTCTATGTAACCCAAAGAACTTGACCATTGTGTTGTGTGCTTTTTATGATACCAAAGCAATATTTGTGGAGGTTCTAAGAACCACAAATGAGAAAATGCATATATTTATAGAAACGTTTGAGATTGTATACTAGTTTATTTATTTATATTTTTTTAAGTAGTTGTGATGATTTTAATAAATTCTAACAAATAACTTGTTTTACAAGATATATATATATATATATATATATATATATATATATATATATATATATATATATATATATATATATATATAGTAAAGTTCTATCGAAATCATTTTTGACCTCCTTCCATATTGTTACAAAAAAAAATGTAAAAATAAATCTATTGAATAAAACTTCATCGCGTTTTCGAGTTTATTTTACTAGAATTTTTTTTTTAATTTTTTAAACGAATTACCTTCTATAACAGAGTTTTAACCGACTAAGATTTTTCGCATCTATACATTATTTGATGTTTTAGATTAAAAATAGAAATATGTAGATATTTTTTCTTAAAAATTGTTGTACGATGATAACTAACATGTATTAACTTATGATAATTATTAATCAATAAATAAATAAATAAACAAAAAAATAATAAATGATAATAAATGTGCAATGTTGATTAAAACCCAATTCAAATGTTAAACGATGAAAAGATAAATTTAGGCAAAGCATCCGATATCAAATACTAGTTGTGAAACCCGTATATTATACGGGTTGATTCAAACAAAATGTTAAATAGAAATGATTAAATGAGAAGTTTATTTGAATTCGAAATTTGAAATAAATAAAAATTATGAGAAAAAAACATGCAAAAAATAAATAAATTAAAATTATTGGTTAGTTATGAGACCCGTATACTAAACAGGTTAATTATAACAAAATGTTAAACACAAAGGTTTAAACTGTAAATTTATTTGAAATTGAAATTGAAATTTAAAATTTAAAATTTGAAATTAGTATCATTATGGTAGGTTTAATTTATGGAAACTAATTAATAATATATTAGAAATGGAAAATGAAATAAATGACAAGTGGAAAATAAATATATCTCTAAATTATGACAAAATGACATGTGGCAAATTGAATGAGATAAGGACATGTGGCAAAATCATTTTTATATATTACTAGGTGTAAGACCCGTGTAATACATGGGTTTATTAAAAATAAAAATTTAATATCAATATTTAAACATTAAATTTAATATCAATATCAATTTTAGAGTTCTCATTAATTATGACATTTATTACATTATAAATATATCAATTCTTTTTCAAAGAAACATTTATTTCTCTAAATATTATAACTAAAATAAGTTATGATATGTGAACAAATCAGAAAATTACATGTGGAAATAAATAAATTCTAAAAATCTATTAAAATGTCATGTGTCCAAATCAATGAGGACATGACATATGGCAGAAAATAAGTTTTATTTATTAGTATAGATGGTAGATTTGGTGATTAATTTTGGAGTTCAACAAATAGTTTCTTTTCGGCGATTAGATTCCTTTCAGGAATATTTCTTATTCCAAACAACTTATCGAAAAATATTATTTACTATTACAACGTATCTATTAGGTATGTATATATTTGTATCATCTTCTGATGTATTGTTTTTTATTTTTATTTTTTATTTATTTCTTTGTTATGGTTTAGTTTGGGTATTGGATTTTGGGTTCTGAGGTTTTGAATTAGTGATATGGTTATTAGTTGTATGGTAATAAATGGTTTATATATATATATATATATATATATATATATATATATATATATATATATATATATATTCGACATATAATATATTATATATGTATTATTTAATTATTAATAATTAATGTTAATACGATTAGATGAATGTGTGAGTTACATATTGTAAATTTGAATCATAGTAGCTTTTTTTTTTTTTTTTATTTTTTTTTATTTTTTATTTTAAAATATTGAACTACATTTGTAAATAAAGTTATATCACCACAAACAAAATATTTTTGTAACAAAAATTCTTATGTTCATGAATCTGTGTTCCCTTTATATCATTTGTTTAATAAACCCTCATATCTCAGTTTTATTATAACCAAACATTATATCCTAAAGCCATGTAAGCATAAAATAATATTTAGCGACATCTAATTTCACAAACTCATATTCTTACACATATATGTAACAAACAAATAGATCAATTAAATTAACTAACAGTTATATCTATAATGTGAATATTTGAATACAAAGTAGAAATTTATGAAGAAAACGAAATTTATTAAAATATGATGGAAGAAAATTCAAAAGTTCCTTCCATAAGCAATTAACTTTGTAATAGCTTAAGGTACACTTTGAAACAACTTCATATACCTACACAATGTTCGTTAAGTTTTATATTCATAAGATGTGTTAATATCACATAAAGATGGTCATGCGAGAAAACAAATTCTAGAAGATAAATACCTAGATTTGGAGTTGTTTGTCGCTTAGCTTTATTGATTCTCATCACGAAACATAATCAAATTGAAAATTGTTTTCTCTTTAGCGTAAATGCAAGATATAACAATGTAATTACAATTTTTTTTGTCTAACCTAGAATCATGTTTTCATTTAAATGCTTAATTTTTTTAAAATTTATGTTTTTTTTCCTATTAAACCATGCTACATTTAAAGTATAATGCTTAAATAAGAAAAGAAAGGAAAAAAAAAGTTAGAATTAAAAATGAAAGTTAGATGCTAATGCTATAAATAGAAAACAAATGAAAGTACATTTGTATTTATTACATTTAGCCCAATCAAATGGTAAATGCAAGATATATCAATGTACTTGCATTTGTTTGTCTCATATAACATCATACTTTAATTTCATAAAATATTCATGGAACATATGCATCCTAATTATATTTTTTGTTTTTTATAAAGAGCAAATTTCCTAATTATATTTTTTGTTTTTCACCAACGAAATGATTAAAAGGGAAAAAAATTACAATTAAAAAGGTTAATAATAAAAATGGAAGTATGATGCTATATTCGACAAACCAATCAAAGTACATTGATAATTCTTGCATTTAGCAACTGATTAGGCTAAATGCAAGAAATAGCTACGTGCTTTCATGGTTTTCTAGAACATAGCATGTTTTTTTTTTCATTTTTGTTTTTTTAATTTTATTTTAATTTTTTCTTATTAAACCATAATATTTCAAAAGTACAATGTTGTAATGGGAAAGATATTTAAAGTACGATGCATATAAAAGAAATGAAAGCAATGTGCACAATCAAAACCAATGCCGATCAATAAACAAATCACAAGGAAGAAACCAAGCAAGAATCAATGACAAAATGGTTAATAACTAAAAAGCACCAAAAAATGATAGCAAAGAACCTAACACAATCTTCCAAAAAAGCACCAAGGGACCATATCTATAAATTTATTTAACCATGGACATCATTAGTAACATTTTTCCCTGTACCAAAAATTAAAAAAAAATAATAATAACAAAAGTAGGATGCTATTAGATGCAAAAACAACAACCAAAATTGGTCAAAATCATCAAATTAGCTTAAAAGGGCAAACTGACCAATTATGTGTAATAATCGGCTTCTATCAGAGCCACACATGAAAGTACATTACTCTTTCTAATCAAAAGCACATTGCTTTTTCTTTAATCCAAATTTTATAAACAAGAAAATGCTGACCATTTCCTGGTTAACAAACTTATTTAAAATGGTCCCTGTTTAAAATGGATCAACATATTTAACAAACTATTTCCTGGTTACTGTTTTAAATTATCATTTTGCTGTTTAAAATGACCATTTTCCTGTTTATAATCATTTGTTTAAAATGACCATTTTGTTTGTCTAGTTTCTAAAGCGGGTTTGTTAAAAATAACCAAAAATGGTCAAAAAGTCGAAAGTAGTTTTCAGTTAAAAATGATCCGTTTACAATGATCATTTTACCGTTTCATGTTGACCGTTTTAGGAAATCACAAATGTTGACCCATTTTCAACAATTTCCTGTTTCAAAAAGATCAAAATGGTCAAAATCTCTTAATGTTTTTTAAAATTTGTTTTTACCACTAAAAATCAACAAAAATACCGAAACAATTATTCTAATAAACACATACACATTTCATCTTTGTATATATGTGGAACAGTGGAATCTACCAAAGTCATTAATAGATTAATCCAATATAGCTAAAAAGAAAAAAACATGTTTATGCCATGCCAATTAAATGTTAAATCACAAACACTTAACTTATTTACCTGACCATTAAGAAAGACGTTGTCAACTTGGATATAATTCCCAACAATAGCCATTTCAAACCAATATAGTTGTCTAAACATTAGATAGATGTATTAGAAGTAAATATGTAATATCTTTACAAATTACTAAACATAACAAAAAGGGTGATGTAAAGTTAAACAATGAAAGATACATGAAAATTAGAAGCATGATATTTAAAAAAGGACATGTATACCTATAAATAAATAGCCAATTGTTGAATATTCATACCAATCCGAGTCATCAACAGCAAACTTCTCCTATGTCGACCCTCAACCACACCAACATATTGCCACTTATATCCACCTAAAAAACTATTAACTTATAAGAAAATAACACTATAAACAGTGAAAGCGCATAAATAGAAGTTAAATAACACCCCTACCCCACTTGTTTTTTAATTACACTTTTGGTGCAGCTTGATATAAGAAAAACATACAAAAAGGGAGTGTATATCTAACTCAATAATCTCATAAATTAGATTATGTTGGTCAATATTAAACTTAAAACAAAATCAAACTGAAGTCATGTATCCTTTATCCTGAAGATAATAATACAGAAGGGCAAGAATGTCTTTTGACTCCATGAGTTCTCATCAATAACTGAACCCCAGGGTTTAATATCATATTTTCCTTTTAGTTTAAACACACAAAGTTTTCCGTTTCTGAAAATTTTCTTCTGTATCATTAAAACTTTAAGTCAACAACATTAGCTGATAAACATACCTCTTACGGTGCTGTAATTAGGAGAAATGTTGCTCATACGTCCCTTATGGCTTGTTATATATATACTAGGATTGGATTTGATTTGCTTTTGTATTTTATGTTTCTGTGCATATATATGGAGCACACAAATTGCAATAGTTAGTATTCTCAAAGGCTATTACATAATTAGAACTCAAAGAACCAGATGAATTAAAAGGATACAATAATTTAGAATTGTAAGAACAAAAATGAAAATAGGAACTCCACTGTAATTTAGAATTGTAAGAAAAAAATATGAAAATATGACTCTTTATCTACAATAATTTAAACAAAATATGAAAATAAATAATAAAATGGATGACATTTAGGGCTTGTTTATGAGAAACGTGAGAAACTTATGTGAGTTGAGGGTACAAAGGGTTCTTTCTAAACTCAATATTCCTGATCCTATCATGCACATGAAACAATATCAATATTATAACTAAATTAAAGTGCAAATTAAGGAGGAAGGGGAGTTCATTCTATGGATTTAAAATTTGAAATATAAAAAAAAAAAGTCAGAGTGAAAGTAGAATCTAGGAAAAAAATATTGGATCCAATCTTTGGGTGGTCTAAATGTCAAATAACTTCTTAACACAGCAAACAAACACATTTAAAGATACAATATAGGCCTAGGAAACAAAGATGAGTGAAAAAGAAATAGTAACAGATACCGATTCTACTTCTTCTTTGAATTACAATTTAGGGTTTATTGTTGGAGAGTGTGTTAATTTGGTAACATTCAAAGCACCACCACATCCACAAGAAGTTTACAAGAATCAATTTTGTTTGAAATAAAATTAAAGCATCTATAGTTCAAAAATGTTACTGGAAGTGGAAATGAACCCTTATAACAAAGTACTATATATAGAATATCGGTGAGAGGTGGTGGTAGGTTCAGATGTGAAATGTGAGGTCCGACGGTGACAAGCAGTGGTGGTAAAGGTAGCTGGAAGTGGAAATGAACCCTTCAACGTCATTGGTGCGGTTCTATACTAGTGGAGACATCGAAAATTATTTGGTGGAACATGCAGAGATACAGAACGACGATGGTGCATGCATGGTGGGGTTTTTCTGTGATGGTGGTTAAACTTCAAGGCAGTGAGGTTCTAACATGGTGGTTAGTTGGTGATGGTGGCGTTAAGCACTATTTGTCAAGGTATCTAAGATGCAATAAAAGAGGTAGAGAAACAGAGAGGAGGAAAGGTCTATTTCATTGCATAACTGCTAAGAAGAAAACGAATACATTACAAAAGAGCAGACATTGAGGAAACTACCCACGATCTCCTGATGTCGGGGGTTAAGTACAACTGAAATAAACAACATTAAAAATACTAGAATGACGATATATAATGACCTTTCCAAATAAATTATCATAACAAACACCTTGACCTGAAGGTGTGAAATCTGGAAAGCGTAAGGTGAACTCATCAGCAAATTCCCACGTAGCATCTGAGATGGGAATGTTCTTCCAATGGATCAGGTACTTAACAGCGGCTCGGTTGTGTCTTTTCACCAGCTTCCTATCAAGGATGCGGTGTGGTTGCAGCAGCAAGAAGCGTGAGTCAGTTGGCATCAGAATTAATAACCGTGGTAGGCGGGCCAGCTGCTTGTTTCAGCAGGGAAACATGAAAGGTGGGATGGATCAACACATTGGATGGTAAATCGAGCCGATAAGCAACCTGACCAACCTTCTCCACAATTAGAAATGGACCATAGTATTTAGGAGATCTGAGAGCTTTAATTCCCTGGTGAAAGGAACGGATTGTTTGCTGGCAGTAGGGTTGCACCTTCAAAAATACCCAAGAACCAACTTCAAATGATCGTTCACTCTGCAAATTGTTTCATCCGATTGCGAGCTTTATGCAAGGATTGTTTCAAGAGGCTCATGAGCGTTGACGTTCCTGCATAAGATCATCCACTGCAGCTAGCCGTGTATCGTGTGGAATGTGTAGGGGAGGAGGGAACCCATAGAGAGCCTGAAACGGGGTCATACCAAGAGATGAGTGAAAGTTGGTGTTGTACCACCACTCAGCAAGTGATAACCAACTGCACCAGGTGGTAGGGCGCTCAAAAACCATGGCACGTACGTAAATAATTTTCTGACGGCTTCGGTTTGACCGTCCATCGTCGGCGGTGGATAAGGCAAGAGAAACCCCATGCAACTTCATAAAATCAGTCCAGAAAGCACTCAAGAAAACAGCATCTCGATCCGAAACAATAGTAGTTGGCCAACCATGTAATTTATAAACCTGATCAGAGAAAACTTGAGCGACATCGGCAGCTACGTATGGGTGGCTTAATGCCATGAAATGAGCATATTTAGTGAGGCGATCAACCACAACAAATATGGTATCCTTGCCTTTGGACTTGGGTAAACCGCCTATGAAATCCATGGAAATGTCTAAGAACACGTGTTGAGGAATTGGCAAAGGATTAAGTAGTCCTGGAGGAGCCCAGTCTCGTTTTTAGAGCGTTGATAAGTATCACAATGACGGATAAATTGGCGTACATCCTTGGTTTGCCCCTTCCAGTAAAAATAAGATTTAAGTCGTTGGAGAGTCGCTGACACCCTAGAATGACCAGCTATAGGAGAGCTGTGGAATAATTTGAGCAATTCAGATCGTAAGGTTGCATCTTTTCCCACGACCAACTTATTTTTTCGTTTAAGGAACTCACCATGCATCCTATGTAAAGCGACCCGAGTATTGAGGACCTTGAATTCGTTGGATCAAGTGTTGGATGTCAAAGTCTTCTTCCCAACTTGTTTTAAGTTTATCTAGTAGGAGAGGATCAAAAGTAGACAAGGTGAGGGCCCAAAGAGTACCACCATAAACACGAGAGAGGGCATGTGCTGCTATGCTTTCTTTTCCTTGTTTGTACAATATTTCAAAATCATAAGCCATCAGACGAGATAACCAAACATGTTGTAAAGGGGTGTTCACCTTTTGCTCCATGAGGTGTTTAAGGGACTTTTGGTCCGTCTTAATGATAAAACGAGCCGCAATCACATAATGATGCCAACTTTTGACCGCTAGCAGAATAGCCAATAATTCGCGTTCATAGACGGATATAGGGCCTGTTGGCGAGCGGATAGGGATTTACTGATGAAGGCTAATGGGTGTTGTTGTTGCATCAAAACTGCCCCAATACCTGTACCAGAAGCATCAGTTTCAATAACAAAAGGCTGAGAAAAATCTGGTAGGGCAAGGACCGGTGCCGAGCTCAATGCTTGTTTCAAATTATCAAACGCCTGTTGGGCTTCATCAGACCATTGATAAGCATTCTTTCTCAACAAATTAGTGAGAGGTTTTGCTATGATCCCAAATGAACAAACGAAACGTCGGTAATATTCGGCAAGCCCAAGAAATCCCCGTAATTGTTTTGCATTGCTCGGTCTTGGCCACTTCAACACAGCCTCTACCTTTTTAGGGTCCGTGCTCACACCATTCTTATTAATTATAAAACCTAGATAGTCAATCTCTAAGCCTCCAAAAGTGCACTTGCTGCGTTTAGCAAAAAGTTTGTGTTGCCTCATAAGTGATAAAACAACATGTAGATCCTGCATGTGGTGATCCATATCCTTGCTATAAACTAGAATATCGTCAAAAAACACGAGTACACACTTACGTAACAATTGCTGGAACGTATGGTTCATCAAAGATTGGAAAGTTGCCGGTGCATTAGTGAGGCCGAATGGCATCACCAAAAACTCGAAATGCCCTTGATGAGTTCTAAATGCAGTTTTCTGAATATCAGCCTGGTGCATTCGAACTTGATGATAGCCAGAGCGGAGGTCCAATTTAGAAAAAATTGTAGCACCATTTAATTCCTCCAGCAGTTCGTCGATCAATGGAATAGGAAACTTATTTTTGATTGTTGCATCGTTGAGTCGCCTGTAATCGATACACATACGCCAAGTATTATCTTTTTTTTACAAGAATGACCGGAGAAGCAAATGGACTATGGCTGTCACGTATGAACCTGTGGCCTGAAGTTCCCTAGTCATGCGCTCGATCACGTCTTTTTGAGCTGTATGGTAGCGATAAGGCTTCTGATGAATAGGAGAAGTACCCTCCTTGAGAGGGATCTGATGATCACAGTATCTTTGAGGAGGCAACCCTTGTGGGTCTTGAAAAACATCCTCAAACTCCATTAAAATTTGTTGCAACCCAGGGTGGGACAAAACTTTTGTGACCTGTGATGTGTGTTGGAAATCACCCACAACATCATCATGAGAGAGTGGGGTTATATGCATGCTACATAATTGGAATGAGGCTAACTGATTTGGTTTGGATAGCAACGTGTTGAGTTTGTCCCCTGAACAAAACTGGAGTGAATTGCTATCAAGCCCTTTTAATTCGAAAGACTTTCCCCCCATGTCAAACTGCATGGTAAGGTTTTTAAAATTCCATGTGATGTTGCCCAATGTGAGAAGCCATTGGACTCTAAGAACCATGTCATAATTGTCTAATGGTAGCACCAATACGTTTGTAGAGAACCATAAGCCTTGCATTAGCCATTTAAAATTGGGACATACCTTCTTGCAAGGGACCTGATTGCCATTAGCCACCTTAACCCTCATTTCTCCGATTTCTTGTAAAGGGTAGTTTAATTTGGTAGCTAGTTTCTCATCAAGGAAGTTATGGGTTGAGCCGGAGTCGACGAGGATATGAAGTGAACGAGTTCCGATAGCACCCCGCACCCGCATTGTGGAATAGGAGGGAACTCCCGTTAAAGCATGAATCGAGATTAGAGGCTCCTGTTTGTCCTCCTGAACCTCTGTGTCTGGTATGGGTTCTTCATCACCCCCATCAACTTCAATCACCATAAGCTGCTTGGATTTGCATTGATGCCCTGGGGTAAATCGTTCATTACACCAAAAACATTCTCCTTTGGCTCGTTCTTCTTCCAATTCCTTACTTGTCAACCGTTTAGTACCCGAATTTTCGCGTCATAGGAACACTGTTGTTAGGAGGGGTTGCAAGTAAGGGTAACTTGGTAGCATAAGAAGGTTGACCCCCTTTCGGGTTTGTGATTGTAGATGGAGTGGTGGCCTTGGGTGTTGATGTAGTAGCAACAGGAGAGAGTTTTAACCCTGCAAGGGCGTTTAGACTTGCATCCTGTAGTCGGGCTAGAGCATAAGTATCCCGGAGTGTCTTGGGTTTGAACATCTTAATGTGCCCCTTCATCTCTGGTTTGAGCCCCCTGAGGAAAATACTGATGGCACACTCTTCAGAAATGGTAACCTTTTTTTAGCAAAAGGTCAAATGCAACAAAATAATCATGAAGGGATGAAGTCTGGTACAAGGATGTTAACTGTTCCATAGCATCATCATACATTGATGTGCCAAATCTACTGGTGATGGACCGAACATAATCAGGCTAGGGTAAATCTTGTAAGGCGCAACCCCTCGTTTTCATGTAGGACTGATGTCATTGCATAGCGTCCCCCTCCAAGTGAATGATTGCATATTTCAATTTCATGTTGTCAGGAGTTTCATCCACCTGAAAGAAGTGATCACAACGAAGTAACCAACTCTCCACATCATCACCGTTAAAGCGAGGGAATTCAACCTTCCCGAAGCGGGTTGGTCGAAAGGAACCATTCAAGAAGGAGCCACCGGAACCCTCCTTGTCGCCGCTGCCTGAGGATGAGCCGTGTTGTGGCCCCTTTGTTAATTCAACCAAGGACGCCTGAATAGCCGCTAGGG
This sequence comes from Lactuca serriola, assembly GCF_051521515.1. Taxonomy (NCBI): domain Eukaryota; kingdom Viridiplantae; phylum Streptophyta; class Magnoliopsida; order Asterales; family Asteraceae; genus Lactuca; species Lactuca serriola. The sequence goes on along the minus strand of NC_136411.1, from coordinate 75,029,851 downwards.
TTCCTCTGGTTTCAGTGACAAAGGTTTTTAGTTCGGACAGTGATTGAGTATGTTCGCCTAGGGTTTTCTTGAGGTCTTGATTACGCATCATGGTGAGATAGAATCAGAAGCAAGGATGGGTAAGCCGAGGAAGGATAGGCTCTGATACCAATGTTAAGGTATCTAAGATGCAATAAAAGAGGTAGAGAAATAAAGAGGAGGAAAGGTCTATTTCATTGCATAACTGCTAAGAAGAAAATGAATACATTACAAAAGAGAAAAAATTAAGGAAACTACCCACGATCTCCTGATGTCAGGGGTTAAGTACAACTGAAATAAACAACATTAAAATACTAAAATGACGATAATGACCTTTCCAAATAAATTATCATAACACTATTGCTTCTAGGTTTTTCAGAAGTACGATGAGTGGATCAGTGGTTGTGAGTGGTGCGATGGGTTGGGAGTGTTGAAGGTGGTGGGGATGGTGAACCCTATCAAACAGGTAACCGTAGGGTAAGGGCAAACCAATGGTGACGACAAAATACTATCACAAGCGATGCCTATGCCATCATAGAAAAGCGAGTGAAATCAAAATAATATGAAAACTCAGTGTGGGTGCTAGAATTTTTAAAGTGATTCTTGAAGAGATTCAATTCAAATTTTGAATCAAATAAGGGGTGAACGAAGAATAGGGCGGAGATTATGAGATGATGATGGAAACAGGCGAGATAAGGAGAAGGTAACATATTTCAACTTATGACTTTTGACTTATTCATCTGTTTCATCAGATAAGATCTAATTTTCCTGCAAGCATAAAAAGATTGCATATATTGTATTATGATTTGTACCTCTTAGAATTCAGCACTTGAGGCTAAATTCAGCGACGGGTGGCGAATACTTTGTTTTGGCAATTAGTTTCTTTTTAGGATGAAAACCTTATGGACCATGTGTGTGTGTGTGTGTCAAAGCGGCGGACGACAAATGCTTTGTTTTGATAATTAATGTAACATACACGTTCAGTTATCGTGTATTGTAAATTATAAAAGTGAATAATATTATGAAATATTATGTAAATTTGAATGTTGAGTTCTAACAGATGGTTTTTACTAAAATAAAGTAAAACCATGCTTAGAATCATTTAGAATGCATTGGAAGTCTTATGAAATTCTAATCAAATGCCATATAGTGAAATTTAGCGAAAATATAAAATTTGAAATAAGTAAAATTTTATTATTTAAAGTTGTAGATAATTTCGTTAGAAACATTTAGGCGAAAACCTCATCTAAATCCGAGTTATAACGAAGAAGTTATGACCAATCGAAGATCCGTGACAAAACCGGCACGACGCCGAATGACGTAAAAAGTGAGTTTTTGATAAACTACTTTTTAGCCTTGGTGATTTAAATGAAAGTCGTAGTATTTGTTAAACCGAGAATACTGATAAAAAGAACGCCAAAATTTGACTTCGTGTGAGAAAGTTATGATATTTCTAAGTTTTAGAATAGCAGTAGACAGCTAAAAACTCGAAATAAAGATCGAGCGATATTTAGCCGACACAACCTACATGAGAATTGAAGGTCTCGTCAATAGTAGTACAACGGTAAAAAGTCTGACAAAAACGGACGTCGGATGAAGAAGTTATGAATTTTTAACGGATTTTCCTGTCTCAGTCTGTTAAAAATAATAGTATTAAAAATAAAGTCAAAATTAGCCAATGGAGTCTAAAAGAAAGTTGTAGAATATATTCTCGCCTACGCGTGCATATAAAGAACGTCAAAAACAGAGCCCGTATGCGAAAGTTATGGATTTTAGAAGTCCGGGGCTCAATTTCCGAGGAATCTCGCATGGATGGTCCAGAATTGGCCATGTCACCTCGTCCGAAGCAGCTGGGTCATCAATTCGTGCCGCGTCCGAGGTGCGACGCGTGTCGCGTCTTAGCCTGTTGAGAGAAAAACTTTGAGACACACTTGAGCAAAAAGGTTAGAACAAGTATATAGCGGAATAGTTAATCTCGAAGGATCTGTTTGCTCAATAATAATATTAATAGTTAGAAGTGTTGGATTAGTGTCTAAGTCCATAACTATTTTGGTATGTACTTGACCCGATGGTGCATGGTCCTTTTGGGTTGCCTTCACCAAAGCAACTTGATAGGATGAATTATGGAGAGAGAGGATTAATTATAATTTATTAATATATTATGAGAATAATATATTAAAGGAGAAATCATATTGTTTAATTAATATTAGTCAAGAATTAATAATAATTAATTTTGTGGCTAAAAGACATTAATTAAACTTAAGGGACTAGAACTGTCAATTGTATGATAGTTGAATATTGGGCTAATGGACTCCATATTAGAGGGGTGGACGAATTCTATGGGGAAACCCATTAGAAATCGTCATAGGCCTCAAAGGAGGGAGTCCATGGGTTGCTTAGGGCCTAAGCAATCAAATTAGGGTTTCCTTGTTAGATAACCCTAATAGCCTCACTATTTAAGGACCCCTAGGGCACCAAAAACGTGGCTAACTGATTCCTTAGGGTTTCTAGACGTTTTTGGGCAGCCTCCTCTCTCCTTATTCTTCATCCTTTTGCACTTGGTGTTTGTGAGGCATTAGAGGAGTGACATTTGTGACTCTAAGCTTTCTAAAGCCATTACAAGGAGGATTTGGGATTGTTATTTCTACATAACAATCAAGGTAAGATCTAAACCCCATTCTTATGTTAATATGATTAATAGTATGCTAGATCTAGGGTTTAAAGTCTTGGATGAATTACATGTACAATAGAGAAACCTAGATCCAAGCATTAGGGTTTGCATGAGCGCATAGGATGTTCTTATGGCCAAAACCCATCAGTGGTATCAGAGTCTTGATTGGTTTCTATTGTATTGATGCCTAGTACATTCATTCATGTTGCAAGATCGAGTTTTTGGCCATCTGCCTGACAAACTCATCGAGTTCCAATGTGGACTCATCGAGTAGGGTGAACTCGACGAGTCCATAAGGGGACTCGGCGAGTTTAGCTGTCAGACAGCCGGATTTTCGGGATTTTTACCTATTTTGACTTAGGATAATTTCCATAATTGTTTAAAATTAATAAAATTCGAATTTTATTGATTCCTTATGATTATGTTTGTCAAAATAAAAGATTTTGGTCATCTAATTAGATATTTGTTACCTTATTTGATAAATATTAAATTATTTGAATTATTTGATCATTATCTTGCAAGAATTTGAACTAGATCTAATTAGATAACCACCAATTAATTGTTAATTGCCTTATTTGAATTATGTGATCTAGAATATTCTTGATAAAGTTTGGAAAAGTTTCAAATTAATCCCTTTAGGTTTTATAGTTTAAATTTGAACTTAAAAGTTTTTGTTTTGAAATTTAAATAAGTTAAACCCTAATGTTTTGAAATGTTTCAAAACTTGCCCTCAAGTTTTGGAATTTAAAAGTTGATTAATAGTTTAATTTAGAAATGTTAAATTCTAAAACCCTAGTATTGTTTTGAATAGTTCAATTCACACCCTTATGGTTTTATTAATTAATTAAAGTGTATAATTAAAGGAAATTTAATAAATCCATAAAGTTTTGGTTTACAATTTAATTAAATTAAAAATATAATTATTAAATTTAACCACCTAATATTTTAAAAGTGTAAAATACACCCTATACTATATATAACATTAAAAGTCTAGTATTATATGTATGAGTAAACAGTCAGTCTTACCATTAGTAGGCCTCATTCACGAAGCTGGTCTATAAGGGGTGTTTAAGGAAATTGCTTATAAAATGGCGACTGAATGGGTATCCACTCTTACCCACCGCACTTTTGACTAGTGGAGGGTCGTTAGCCGAACGGGTAGGATAGCATAGAAACCTTCCATTATAAGTATAATGAAGTACAAAAGTAACTAAATGCTTTCATAAAATTCCCAATCTTAGTTACTTTAGGAAAAAGTGAATTGATGCAATTCCATGAAATTACACTTTGTGCCCTTGCGAAGACGTTAGTGGAGCGTGTGTGGTTAATCGGCACACTAAATGGTTCTAAGAAAAGGTAGCAAAGGGTGACTCAATGTTTGTCATAGTTCGGTGGAGCGTGTGTGGTTAACCGGCACATCGAATAGATGACTGTAACATGTGGGGGCACCATGTAAGTTTGCATGGTTATTCACACCCGCTTTGTGATCCTCGGTATCCCAGTCACAAACTAGAGGGGCATATCGAGATTTAAACATGCCATTGAAAAGTTCAATGAATCTCAAAAGATCTAGGAATTTTCAATAGATTTAAAACGTAAATTTCTTTTTCGTTTTTCATGGTGGAAATTAGTGAATCGTCATTCACTTACCTTCAAATATTCTGCAACTAGATTACGACATCCCTTTTCTAGGTTGTAGAGTATTGTGTTGGGTCCTAGCCTTAATATCTCATTTGGGTGATTTATTAAGGACTCAATCAATCAACTAACTTGAATTTTTCTCCCATTTTATAGATGTCAAAGTATGACAACTATGGTTATCCCAAATCCCGTGGAACAAGCTTTCCACATGAAGATGATAATCCACGATTCGATCGAGGAACAAGAGATCATGCTTCACTTCCTCCACCTCATCCAATTATTCTCCCTAACCCACAAGTTCAAAAGATTGAAAAGTTCAAACTCACTCAAGCCATTTTGGCAAGTAAACATGAAGAAGGAAAGTTAGTGTGTGCACACATCCTAGAGATGAAGTCACACATTGATAAGTTAAGAATGTTGGGGTCTGTTGTCTGTGAGGAGCTGGCTGTTGACTGGCTTCTTCAGTCACTTCCTGACTCATATAGTGAGTTCGTAAGAGAGTACTATATGATGAACCATGACATAACCCTCATTGATATCACCTATATGCTTATTGCTGCTGAATCAACAATGATTTGGCGCACTGGAAAAACAAAGTTGATTGGTGGATCTGCCTTCCAGACCTCTGTGGATATAGGCAACGAAAGGCATGCCATGATCGAAGGGTTTGATCATGAGAGAAAGGCAAAGTTTGAAGCAGTTCCATGCGCTGTTCCAAAAGAGTTAATTTGCTTTTATTGCCAAGAGAAGGGGCAGACGAAGCTGCCCTATTTACCTAAGAGATCTAAGAGATAAGAGAGTCAAAACGTATGGCTCTGCTTTAGGTAAAATCCATTAACTAACTCTTTTAAGTTCCTATTCTAGATTCTTGACACATGATGTGATAAGATTACAATTGATGTTTTGTAGAATCGAAGAAAGGAAAGGAAACTTAAGGAAAGAAGTAAGCAGAATCTAATCGTGAAGAAATAGATTTCGATCGCATTGTTTGAAGATTAGATTTTCAGCTACTACTTGGAGTTAGAATAGATTGCTAAGAAATATGAATTAACATAGTTTTTCGATTGAATTGCATTGTAAGGACAAATTTTAACGCAATAAAATAAAATTTGATTTTATATAATTATTTATCCTTGCAATGGCGGGTATGAAAAATTGATGTTTGTAAGTTTCTATTATTAGCAATAATGGATTTGATTCTTAATTATGTTATTTGTGGAAAGGTCAAGAATTTACCAAATAGGGAATGTCTCTCATCGCCCAAGTTTCAATTAGACAGAAACTTGGAATCATACAACTTGATTGCATGATGAATGAGAAATTTCATATTTGGAAATTAGACTAATTCGTTGACAAAGTGTCAAGTGAAGGACTAGGAGATCGAGTACACAAGGTCATGTGTTGATCAAGTCCACCACAAGAGTAACAAAGATATTCGTCATGATTTACTAAAGGTTTAGTAAATATGATTATACTTATAAGATTAAGTGTAATTCCGAGTTGATTGAAGAATTTTAAATCAATAGCAGAACGAATAAGAAGAATCAAGTAGGCAGAAAGATAAAAGTTTCTCTGTTCTAAGAAGAAGGGAGAGTACCTTTTATTATGTTTTATGATATGTCTTAATGATTAAGAACCATATCTCAATTGATTCTCTAAGTGAGTCTTAGTGAAATTGTATGTCTGAAAAGAGGAATCAAGAATTGAAGAAATGGTAAATCAAGAAGTCAATCATACTTCGTTCCAAAACAAGTCTTAGAGTTAAGATTGTGACATTGAGTGACAAGTCTTAAGAAGGTTTATAACATTCGTCAAATGTGGAAAGTTGTGATGTCTTGGATAAGACAAAGACCAACTAGGACCAATTTTGTGAAGTGTTTTGTCTTGATAAAAGCTACACTAACTCTTGAATATTTGTTTGTCGAGAAATGTTTATTGACAAGAGAATCTTATATGTTAAGGAGTCAGTGGGAGTCTTAATGGTCTTGAAAAGTTCAAGAACTAATCAAGAATAAACCTTATCGATCATCAATAGCATGCAACTTGGGTTCACAACCTATCGTGTTGACACTATCTTGTTTCTGTGTCGTTCCAATTGAGTTAATTATGCATGTGAGTTCTATGAGTTCTAATTTGAATGCATAAAAGGCAAGCACCTTGATCAATGAAAAGTACATTGATAGGAAACGATGAGCTGCTTAACTACTTGGTAGACATGGTGGGCACTCGTGTTACCATAAGGCAAGAAATCAAGATTGAGAAAGTTCGGTCCATATGAGTTTGGATTTGTCGCAAACTTTGGTTTTGTACAAATTCGCATGGATAGGAACACATACACCATTAAAATCTAAGTGTCATAAGATTTCCTCTTTCATGAAGTTGACTGTGAGGAAATGCTTTCACTAAGAGAGATTTTAAGAAGATAGTGATTGTGAAATTGTATTCTCGAATTCGATTATGGTTACGGAATCCCTTTCCATGATTCGAATTGTGAGATTTGGCAATTAGTCTGAATTGTTTAGACACACATATGAGCTATCTAAGGCAAAGATGTATAAGATTAAGAATCTTAGATAAAAGATTATCAAAGGATTAGGTATTAGAAACATGAACTTAAGAAATTCAATAGGTATTGTTTTCTGGAAGTTTAGCTGTTTTCTGAATACATGTCAAAGCTAGTGGGAGCATAAGTGTTATGCTTATATGATAATAATCATCATGATAGTGGGAGCATAAAAGTTGTGCTTCTATGATTATTAAGACAAGTATTGCAAGTTAGCAATATTAATTATAGAAAACAAGAGTTATACTTTGCAAAGTCGTAAGGGTTGAATAGTTGTTTTGCTATAATTAAGGGAGAAAATATTATGCTTCATTACAAATCTAAAGGCTTAGGTTGTGGAATGTTAATAAATTTAGTCAAGGATACATAGTTTGTTCTCAAATTTCGATTATGATTATGGCATCACTCTTCATAGTTCGAATGGCACATAAAATATTATGGCAGAAGATTGATAAAGTATCAGATCTTTATGTAAGACATTATGCATTGAGTTCCATACACTTCGGGTATAGGATCGATTGCAAATGCTATAATATTTGACCATTCTAAAATTTTCCAAGTGTCTAGCGCATTTTGAGGGAAAAAGGACAAGAATCGGTTTTGACTAAAATAATTAAACAACTATCAAAGGACGATCCAAAGTTTGATGAGGATTAGTCGCTTGTGAGTAGTTGGAAGTATGGTATTGGATGGACCATATCGACATTATTATGAATAGATAAGATTCTATTAAGAATGAATTGTCATATGGCAAATATGGAAATGTTTCCATATTGGGAGTTGGATATTGAGAATCTATATCTAGATTAGAAACTATTATGCAAGAAGGATGTTCAAAGGAATGTACTTTGAGTGAGAGACATCATATCTATAGAATTGTTTCTGATAGAGATTAGCCAAGTCTTGATGATTTTGAGCTATGACTTTACGAAAGAATCATTGCATAAAATGTTAGAATCTAGCATAAGTAACAAGAATTTGATATTCTTATACTTATGATAAGGATTGGGAGTTGTGAAATGAGTATGATTGGAAATGTGTTCATTTGATCTATTTCACAAAGCAAGGACCGTAGGTAACCATTGTGTGCATGCTGAGAGCATGGGAAAAGTGTAGTAATAATTCAAGTAAGAAGTTGATTACCCGAAACAACAAATAATGAGTAATCAATATGGTGATTTAATAAAATATTTTTATTTATACCCAGAGTTTGGGGCCATATGGGATTAGTATTATTCTTGTGTTTCACTTTGCATGTTTTGACTTCCTGAATAATTAAATTGGTTCAGAACAATCGAATTATTCGAACGGACCACAGTCGCTCATACGTTGGAAGTAGGTATGAATGAAGACTGTCGTGAATTGGTGTGTGGATTGTCTAAAGTGTATTAGACATAAGCAAATGTTTGCTGCAACGTTCATGAGTGCTTATGAATATGATTTGAGCATTGGATTAAACCCACGATCATTTGGATCACTTCATGGATTTTATCACGAGTGATTGGTGAGACGATAATATCTTATATTCTTGAAACCAAGATGTGTGAGTTGTATCTTGCGAGTCGGTTACACATTGATAATATGTAAACGCACCAGTAACTTGGTGATATAAAACATATTATTGTGTGTGATTCGGTGAGTGAGTGCAAGCAAGCATTGAATCAAAGTTTATCCGTTCCTTTTATCCAAAGTAGGATGCAAGCGATATCTGGGGGCCCCTCGATGATTTAGTGATGACACTAAGTGCATGGCCAAGCCGTGACTAATTTGATGTGTTCAATTGTAGTCTGTTGTCAGTCATCATAAATCAGAAATCGGGAAACAATATAGAGAGAATGATTGAAATCCATGTCTCAAGTCTATACGATATCTAGAATGGAGGAATATATGATCCCTTATCTAAAGGACGCGGATCTGATAAGATCAGAGTTGACAGCGGTTTTTGAAAGCTACGCTTGTAGATCAGGATCTAAAGTCATACGCAGAATAGTTATTAGACTTATCCAAGAGGGAGACTGTTGGATTAGTGTCTAAGTCCATAACTATTTTGGTATATACTTGACCTAATGGTGCATGGTCCTTTTGGGTTGCCTTCACCAAAGCAACTTGATAGGATGAATTATGGAGAGAGAGGATTAATTATGATTTATTAATATATTATGAGAATAATATATTAAAGGAGAAATCATATTGTTTAATTAATATTAGTCAAGAATTAATAAGAATTAATTTTGTGGCTAAAAGACATTAATTAAACTTAAGGGACTAGAACTGTCAATTGTATGATAGTTGAATATTGGGCTAATGGACTCCATATTAGAGGGGTGGACGAATTCTATGGGGAAACCCATTAGAACTTGTCCTAGGCCTCAAAAGAGGGAGTCCATGGGTTGCTTAGGGCCTAAGCAATCAAATTAGGGTTTCCTTGTTAGATAACCCTAATAGCCTCACTATTTAAGGACCCCTAGGGCACCAAAAACGTGGCTAACTGATTCCTTAGGGTTTTTAGACGTTTTTGGGCAGCCTCCTCTCTCCTTATTCTTCATCCTTTTGCACTTGGTGTTTGTGAGGCATTAGAGGAGTGACATTTGTGACTCTAAGCTTTCTAAAGCCATTACAAGGAGGATTTGGGATTGTTATTGCTACATAACAATCAAGGTAAGATCTAAACCCCATTCTTATGTTAGTATGATTAATAGTATGCTAGATCTAGGGTTTAAAGTCTTGGATGAATTGCATGTACAATAGAGAAACCTAGTTTCAAGCATTAGGGTTTGCATGAGCACATAAGATGTTCTTATGGCCAAAACCCATCAAGAAGTTAGTAAGTTAGATGCGAAATGTAAAGTAATGTAAATGACAACAATTGTTATATCAAGAATACACGTAAGTTGATTCATAACTTGGAATGCATTCAAACCAACGTTAATAAGTGAGATCAAACTTAGTGAATAAGTCACGAAGACTTGCTCCGAAGAGTGATTATAATCAGATATGTTGAAGTAAGAAGTGGAGAGTGAAGAGTGATAGAATGATAACTTTAGAAATTGTATTCAGATGAAATGCATAAGTTATCAGTGATCAGGAGAGGTTTACAATACAAGAGAATAAGTTTCTATTTATAAAGACTTAGAACTACACTAGATTACAACTCTATAAGCAGCCGTGCAAGGCATACCGGATAATAGAGTGTATTACATAAAAGACAAATAAAGTAATCTAGCTAATGACTGCGGTAGCTGACTCCGGGTGCTGATGTGGTTGCGGTAGCTAAGTTCAAGAGGGTCACTTTCATGATTGAACAATTTCCCCCTAAGTGACCTCTTTAACTTTGGTTCAGCTATCAAGTTTGAGAAACTTGATCAAAATCCACCAGAACTTCCTGACATTTTCCAGCCATGTGATTCTTCTTGTAATCTCGAACTTGACTTTTGCGGTAGTATGCTTCGATCTTTCAACTGCGGTCCGGCAGATGTCAAGTTGTTTCTTGGGCAGACAGTTTATGGCACATATGGGAATAAAGTATTTGACATTGTCGATTTTCCTTTTGAAAATGATGCCAAGCTCTGGGAAGTTAATTGCACCTAGGGATTTGTTAGCAAAGCCTTCGGTGGGCATAGGTGTGGGGTCGAGAGGTGTTAGATCAAACTTCTTGGAAATGATGGGATAGATGTCCGCATCAATTTTGGCAAAGTCGCCACAGTTTCTCTCAAGAAGTTATTGACCCTATCAAGTGCAGTCTTCATTCTTGGATGCTTCTCAGCCTTGTTCTGAAATACTTTGGCTATGAGAAACACTTCTTCCGGATTCATGTGGGGAAAGTCTGCTTGGGTGCGGACATAGTCATGTCCCCTTCGGGTGAGGGTGTACTGGAAGAAATCAGCTTTCATGAATCTCCAAGGCTTGTAGTTCACAACTGCGGATGGCCTGTCATTGGACCATATGTTCTCTATGGGGGATGAATGTTTAGTAAAGAATTATGCAAGTCTTTCAAACTCCATAGGCAGTATCTTGGCATCAGGAAGGCTTTGGTCAAACTTCTCAAATACTGTGAAGTATTTGGCATTGGGTGAAATGGGAACATCCCAGTAGAAATCCGAAGGAGGATCTGCATAAGTGAGGTGGGGAATATAATCTTCATCTAGCAGCCTTCAGTGAGGATTGACCCAAGAGTTGATAAGGGTGTCATCTATGACAGTGTCGAAACCACTTAGCCTCCAGATTTCTTCAGCAAGTTTAGCTGACCTCCAGTCTCTTTTCTTTTGGGTTGTGGCAGGGGAATTAGTTGGGCTTGGTGAGGACATGTTCTCCTCAAGATTTTTGAAGTGAGGAGGAGTCTCAGGCTGTTTGGGAATATGCTGAGATGATTGCGGTGAGGGTTGCGGTGTGGGAATTTTGTTAGTGATGATGGGGGGGACTCTAATGATGGGCAGTATCAGAGTGATGGACTTCTTCTTCTTCTTCTTCTTCACTTCCCCCTCTTGAGGAATGCAACACAGGTACTTCCTCAAGCCATTGCCTAAGTCCATCCACTTTGGCGAAAACTTCTTGGAATTGAGCTTTTAGGATTTCTGCCAATTGGGAATTGTTTGGAGTGGAGGAGTTGAAGAGCAACTTGTGGATTTCTTTGGTGAGCTGGAGGATCTCAGGGCCATGGAAGTTGGAGGAAAGGGATTTCTGCAGTCTATTGATTGTTGCTTGAAGAACAGAGATAGTGGACTCATAATCATTATGAGTCTCATCTATCACTTTCTGAGACTGAGAAGCTTGATCCGCGATGGCGTCCTAGAGATCCGTTTTGATTGCGGTCACCTCTGTGATGAGACGTTCTGCTGTGGCCAAGAATTCTTTGTGGTCAGCCTTGTGGTTGTTGTCAAGGGACCGGATACCCATCTCTACTTTAAGAGAGATGCGTTCAGCAGCTATGCGTTCCCTTGTTTCCAGACACTCTAGTCTTTCAATCAGAGACTGAGGTCCTGGAGTGTCTTCAGGTTGCGGTTGAGTTGGCTTAACCGCAACCAAGATCTGATCGACTTTGGCTTGAAGGGATAAGAATTCTTTTCTGGTCACCGCATTTTTCTTCTTCTTCTTCTTGGGTTTGGAGGTGGAGTGATGGGAACCACTTGATTCTTCACCTTCATCAAACATCATGTAGTCATCATCTGAGGGAGAGGGTCTATTTACCTCCTAAATGTCGTCATCATCCAGACCAAAGGTAGGAGCAGGGCTGATTGAGAATGCGGGTTCTTCATCTTGTGATGGATTGACTGGGATGGAAGTTGGAGTAGGAGGAACTTTGGAGGTACCTGCGGGTGCACCTGAAGCTTGTGCTTTGAGAATTGTTTCTGCCATTTCATCCATCCAGTGTTGAACTTTTTGAATGGTGGCTACGGTATGGGCATTACAGATGGCATTTGCCCAATACCTAGCCACGGACTGGATCTCCTGCTCTTTCTGTTGCTGCTACTTGATTTGTTGCTCCTTGCGGGCTTGGAAAGCCCTTCTGAAAGCTTCATACTTTTTGATTTCAGCAGCGGTTGTTGGTTTATAACGCCTCCAAGAGTCGCTAGAGTTACTACCGTCAATTCCTTGTGTTCGCACCAAGGTGTCCCTTGGGTTCACGGATCCTTGCACATTAGTGCTCACCGTGCCTAAACCACCTGTAAGAGATGAAAGCAAAGTAGGATTTCCTGAGTGTCCTTGGTCTCCTTGACTAGTGGTCAAGTCTGGCCTCAACTCAGTTCTGGCATGGACTGAAGAAGTGTCCTGCGGATGGGAATGAATTTGTAGTGTTTGGGTGACAGAAAGAAGGATGGAGTGCAACTCCTCTGGAGAAAATAAATGCAGTCGGGAGGCCCTGGAGACCTTAGGGAAAGAACCAGTATCATCCCTTTGGGATGATACCGGAGGGGTGTCTCCATGATGATGAGAATCAAAATCAGACTCACTTTCTGAGTCTGACTCAAAAATGATAGTGGTGATGAATGGGTCTGCGGCCACCCCAAGGACTACCGGAGCCTGTGGAGAGGCTGAGGTATCAGTCCGATCACACATTTGGCTAGAGGTATTGGTTGTTTTTATTTTCTTGAGGATAGAGATCGGTTGCCTGTCCTCTTTTGAATCATTGCTAGATACAGTGGTTGGTTTGGTTTTGCGTTTCTTGGAGGGTGCGGTTTGTTTGGGAGCATCCTTCTTGGGTGTTCTTTGATTCTTCTTGGATACCAACTGCTTTCTTCTTTGAGAAAGATTGGATAACGTAGTGGTAGAGGGGACTACGGTACCCTCAGGGTTAACGGCTGTGGATGGAATAAAAGGGTATGGGGCAATACCCTCCGTAGCCTCAATGTGGTCTGAGACATCAGCAGTCTCAGGACCAAGAGAAGAGAGGATATGAGTGGGAAGCCTGCAGATCGGTCCAAATAGAGTTTGATCAGAAGAAGGGAGGTACCTTTTAAGATCCTTAGTGACGAAGAAGTTGATGTCACTACCCATATCTATTCCAGCATCTGCATGTAGGTCTGATATGCAAAAGGACCAAAATCTTGCAAATGTGAGCTCGGTTGGGTTTTCCTTCGGGTGCTCCTTGGGAATGTACTGAATGAAATCATCCCAAAGAATTTGACCGTAGGTTACGTCGTGTCCGATGAAGATGCTCCATACTAATTCCAAGAGCTTAAGTCCCATGTTGTCAATGCCTCCGGTTCTGCCGGATAGACAGCGGATGACAAAGTGGCACACAAACTGCCAAACCATAGGCAGCTGATTCTTTTTGAACTCACTAATCCCTCGAATTGGTTTTTGATACCCCATCTGGTAGAGTGCAGATGTGATGTCAGCCATTGATGGTGAAAAGAATTTGATGGATGGATGAACCAGAAGGTTAATGGCTGTGAGGAACTTTTCTTGGGACAAGATGACCAAAGAACCGTTAATGAGATTGAGATGAACTTCTTGAGGGTTTTCCAATGGACAATAAGCAGAAAAAGTACTCTTGAAGAGAGTAGAAACTGGAACAACGTCTATAAATGCATCAAATGGACCAAACAGAGGGTGGTTCTTGAGAAACTTGATCATGAGTTTGATGGGAGCATTGTATGAAGGATGATATTCAAACACTGCTCTGAAATTGCTTGATGCGATTGAAGGAGAGTTTGAACCTGTTGGATTCACCGAACCAGAAGCCTTGGATTGCTTCTTTGATACTCCTGATTTCACCATTGTTGAAGTTGGAAGGTGTTTGAAGAAGAGGTAGAACAAAGAGTTCTTGATGGTTTTGAGAGGGAATGATCGATATTCAGAAAGTGTAAAGTGAATTTAAGGACGGAGATGAGATTATAAGAGGGGGGTGAAAGAAAAATGTTTAACCCTAGGTAAATGGTGGAATAGGGTAAAACGTCGATTGGGGTTTTTGGGGGGAATCGATGAATTTTGGATTAAATCTCAGCCATATAAAATTAAAACGGGTTGAAAAAGATTTTGGGAGATTTCCAAAAGGGGTTTGCGTTTAATGTAAAGTCAGACACATGTCAATACGTCAGGTAATCGTGGGGGTGATAGGAGAGGAAGAGGTAACGGATGGGACGTGTTAGGGAGAGGAAAGGACAAATTCAGGATGAGTTTATTGGAAAAATGTTCTTTTTGTCATCATCCCTAAAATAGGTCTGATAAAAGGATTATTCAGAAAGAGAAGGTGATAGTTTCTAAGGAGAATGTTTTATTTTATTTAATGAGGGTCATTAAATAGCACACAAAGGGTTCACAGGTTGACAAAACAGTTGAGAAATTATCACGAAGTTTGTGGATGAAAACTTCATTGCGGTTGAAAATGTTATCGCGGATGAGAAAAGAAAAGACTGCAGTGAGAAACTGAGAGAAGCACTTGGACAAAAGATAGTAATTACAAGTAAGAAGGACCCATGAAAGATAGATATAATATATGGTTGCGGTACATTGACTGTAGAACAAGGGATGTTCCAAAACCATCTATTATAAATAACTTTCAGTAAGGACCGCAATGGGGACCAGGAAGGTCTGTGGTACTAGTTAATTCAAGAAGAATTTAGGATCCGGATTCATCATTCCCAACATTTGTAGGAACACATTGAGTTTTGAAGAGTCAAGTGCTTTTGTAAAAGAATCAGCAATCTCTTCATGAGTAGGAACAAAGATGAGTTCAATATTACCTTTCAGAATCTGGTCTTTGATGAAATGATACCGTAGTTCAGTATGTTTCATCTTGGAGTGCTAAATAGGATTATGAGAGATCGCTATGGCACTTTCAGAGTCACAGTAAATTGGTATCCGCAACATCCTATATCCATAGTCTAACAGTTGTGTCTTCATCCAAAGGACTTGGGAACAACAGCTGGTTGCGGCCACGTATTCTGCTTCTGCGGTAGATAAAGAAACACAACTTTGTTTTCTTGAGGACCAGCTGACAAGTCTTCCTCCTAAAAATTGACATCCACCAGATGTAATTTTTCGATCAAGTTTGCATCCGGCATGATCCGCATCAGTAAATGCTTGAAGACTGAAGTCATTGCCTGCGGGGTACCATAGACCAAGAGATTTTCTTCCTTTTAGGTACCGAAGAATTTGTTTGGCTGTGGTCATGTGTGACACTTTTGGGTCAGCCTGGTACCTTGCACACACATCGGTTGCGAAGACAATGTCAGGTCTGCTTGCAGTGAGATACATTAGCGAGCCAATGATACCTCTATAAGTCTTGTGATCCACAGATTCACTAGAGGGATCAACAGAGATCTTATATCCGAAGGCCATAGGGACCTTAGCCGAAGAGCAGTTGTCCATAGAGAATTTCTTCAGAAGTTCAGTGGTGTATTTCTCTTGATGAATGAATATCCCTTGCTGAATTTGTTTGACTTGAAGACCTAGAAAGAAGTTAATCTCTCTATTCATGCTCATTTGAAACTTGTTTGTCATGAGCTTAGCAATTCATCCACCATTCCTTGATCAGATGATCCGAAGATGATATCATCCACATATATTTGTACAAGCATAAGGTGAGTCCTGTTTGCTTTTCTAAATAGTGTGGGGTCAATCACTCCTCTTTTGTAGCCTGAAGAGACTAAGAATTCAGAAAGAGTTTCATACCAAGCTCTAGGGGCTTGCTTCAGACCGTAGACTGCTTTCTGAAGCTTGTAGCAATGATCAGGGAACTCGGTACTTTCAAATCCGGGAGGTTGTTGAAGATAAACCTCTTTTTTTAATTCCCCATTGAGAAAAGCACTCTTAACGTCCATTTGGTGTACTTTGATGTTTTTGTGAGAAGCATATGCTAAGAAGATTCTGATTGCTTCCATTCTAGCTACCGGAGCGTATGTCTCATCGTAGTCAACACCTTCCAGTTGACTATAGCCTTTAGCAACTAGTCTTAACTTATTCCTGATAACCGCACCAGATTCATCTAGCTTGTTCTTGAAAACCCATCTTGTACCAATGATAGTATGACCTTGTGGAATGGGAACAAGTTGCCACACTTTATTTCTTTCAAATTCTTCCAGTTCTTCTTGCATTGCAGAAATCTAATCTGGTTCCAATAAGGCTTGTTTGATAGATCGAGGCTCGACTGCGGACATAAATGTTACATGGTGACAATGATCAGATAAATCTTTGGCAGATCGAGTTTGGATACCTGCGGAGGGGTTGCTAATAATTTGGCCTGTTGGGTGATCCTTCGTCCATACATGTAGACGAGGCATTAGATGATCAGTAGCTGCGGTTGAAGGAATGTTTTCAATATCAGAGGTTACTTCAGATTGAGGAGGAAGTTCCCCCTGGATTTGTGAACAGCCTGCTGAGTCATCTTGACTTGTTGGAGCGAAAGAGGCATTTTCTTTGATAGGTTCCCCCTGGATTGTTGAAGGGAGTCTATCTGGAACCTGAGAGGGTTCCCCCTGGACTGCGGATGGGAGAGTGACAATTCTTGGATCGGTTCAAGTGTCAATATTTTCTATGAGTTCATCATCGAATCCGAAGATACGTTTCATGGTAATGTTTCTCGGTGAGCAGGAATTTGAACAACATTAAGTACTGGAACCTCGATGGTTGCGGCTAGATCTGGAGTAGAGCTTTCCCCCTCAATCGGAGAGGTGGAAGTATTGATAGATACTACTTCGGATGGAGATGGTCCAGAAATATCAGCGTGTTGTTGTTGAGCTGCGGGAGACACAACAACTTCAGATAGTTTTTCCGTTTCAACAGGATCGAAGAGATCATCATAATTGACCTCAACTAGATTTAAAGGACCAGAAGAGGCAGGAATGTCACATTCCATGATTGCGGTGGTTTCAGTGGATGGAGGGGCCTCATGGATGTGAGAGTCATCGAATTTCACATCGAAGCTTTCAATGATCAGCCTTGTACGCCTTATAAGCACTCGATAAGCAACCTTGTTAGTGGAATAACCAAGGAAGATGCCTTCATCAGATTTAGGTGCAAACTTGTTAAGCTGATCTCTATTGTTAATCACAAAGCATCTACACCCAAAAATATGAAAGAAACAAACATTCGTCTTGCGGTTGTTAAGACCCTCATATGGTGTCTTGTTGAGACATTTGCACACAATGCTTCGGTTTTGGACAAAGCATGCGGTTGCTACAGCTTCAGCCTAAAAGTAAAGAGGAAGGTGGGTGAAGTTAAGCATGGATCTGGCTGCTTCTACTAGTGTGCGGTTTCTTCTTTCTACGACACCATTTTGTTGCGGTGTGTACGGTGCTGAGAAGTTGTGAGAAGTACCCTTGGATACCAAGAAACTGTTGAGGAGATGATTAGTGAACTCGGTTCTATTATCACTGCGGATGCATCTTACAGGAAGCATGATCTGAAGTTCTATTTCTTTGATGAAGTTTATGAGAATCCGCGGTGTTTCGGATTTGAGTCTGAGGAAGAAGACCCATGTGAAGCGAGTGAAGTCATCAACAACAACCAGTATATATTTCTTGTGGTGGAGGCTGGCTACAGTTGAAGGACTGCAGAGATCAATGTGCAATAATTCCAGTGGTTCTGAAATAGACGATTCCATTATCAGAGGGTGACTTGCTTTGACTTGTTTACCACATTCACAAGCTGGGCAGAGAGTATCAATGCTGAATTTGAGAATAGGGAGACCGCGGACTAGTTCTCCAGTGACCAGATTGTTGATGTATCTGAAGTTGAGATGAGCTAGTTTGCGATGCCATAGCCAGCTGACTTCAGATACGGCTTTAGAGAGAAAACACAGCTGCGGTTTACCAATGATGAGAGAGAAATCCAGAGGATACATTGTGCCTTCGGATCGTGACTTGATTAAGCAAGAGCTTCTGTCACTTGTCATTATGTAATAGAATTGATCATCAAACTCCACTCGATGGCCTGCTTTACATAGTTGGCTAACATTGATGAGATTGTGTTTAAGGCTTTCTACATAAGCAACCTTCTGAATGGAAAAGTTCCCTGTGCTGAGAACACCGTAGCCTCGTATGATGTCATTTGCATTGTTTCAAAAAGTGAAATTTCCACCATTGCATATAGGCCTGAAATCCCGAAGGTACTCTAACCTTCCGGTCATGTGCAAGGAACAGTCACTGTCGATCAACCATTCTTCTTCTTGATCCTCGTTGCACAAAGCCTACAAAAACTAAGTAGTTAGTTTGGGCGCCCAAACGAGTTTGGAGCCCGGGGTCACATACAATGTGTTAATCGATGCATGATGCGAGGTGGCAGGGACAGGTTTTAAGTCAACTTTCAAGCCTAGTCCTGGGTGCTTGAAGTTCTTTGGAGTTTTGTGAGATTGTGAATAATCACGAGTACTTTTGGAGAGATTAGAACTGACCCTGAAATCCTGGGTGTTTGAAATTCTTTGGATTTTTTTACATTGACAGTGACAAGAGAACTTTTTGTCATTTTCCCTGACATTTGACCTGGTCTGAGGTTTTGAAGAAAAAGCATGTTTTTGTCCATTCTGAGGATTGAGAGATTTGAACCTTTTGTTTGTGTGTTTTGAAAATGTGTTTTGTGCAGGTCTGGCTGGTGTGAAGGCATGTGCAGAGCTTTTGTGATGTGGTTTCTTAAACATTTAAGAATACATTTTGAGTGCTGGAGTTGGCAAAATTCCTTTCCACTTTTGAGATTTTGAGACTGACACTGGAAAGGTTGGAGTAGGTAAAAATACCTTTCCATTTTGGATCATTGATAGAATAGACTTGAAATCCATTTGATCGAAAAGACTTATCCTTAAGTTTGGATATTTTTTTTGTATTGTCAGAAACAGTGAGCTCCTTTCTTTTTGTTTTCTTGGAAACAGTTTTCTTTAAATGATAATTTGAAAAAATAAACTTTTCAGGACTTTTTGACTTAGGACATTTCACAGATTTCTTAACTTTTGAGCAAATTTCTCGTTGCTTGCCACGAGAGCAAAATTCTTCTTTAAAAACTCTTTTTGCTTCGGTCTTAGGAGAACCGCAGTCAGTGATATTTAGTTGCAGTTTCCTAGAATCTTTTGAGGATTTTGAAAAATAGTGACTCGATTCATCCGAACTTGAGAAATCAGGACTTTGAGAACATTGACCAAATACAAAATTTTCAATTGGTAAATCATGATTAATTGGCTCAATGGTCACAAAACTTTTGACTTCGATTAGCGGTGTAGTGCTTTGGACTACCGCAGAGTAAGTCTTGGTGGATACTTCTTTGGGACAATTGATATTAAGCAATGGGACAGATTGCAGTACATGACTGCGGTCAGAAACACTGCGTTCAGACTGTAAAGATGGGAAATCTAAAGAAACTTCAGGACTTTCAGTAACAATTTCCTCATCGACTACGGATGATGTCTGAGAATCTGTGTTGTTAACATGAGTAGAAGATTCAGGGAGAATTTCTTCTATAACACGATTATTACTTAGATCATGAAGTTTTCCAAAGTGGGCTTGGATATCCTCAGGAAATGTTTTGTCATTGATTGGAAACAAGAAGTTGTGGTCTGGTGGGACATAGGGACGTTCCGGTGTGAACCAAGGTGAGGAGTCCGTTGCGGTTAGGTAACCATTGGACCAACCCCAGTTAAAAGTGTTATCAACATTTCCATTATTAACAAGATTCTCAATGGCTTCAGTTTCATTGAACAGCTTTTCAATTAAAAGATTTAAACGTACAATTTCATTCTGTGCTAGATCTCTTTGATTTAAGGCTATTTCTAATTGAGTTTCACTAAGCATTCTAGCATCTTTTTCCAACATTAAATCCTTCTCTAACATTGCCATTTTGAGTCTCTTAATGTCCAAACGTCCTCTAACATGGAACATCTCATGCGAAGCGATGTTCTTCTCATCTAGGGCTTTATTGTAGTCTGTAAGGACAGCAACACAAGTGTCATTGAGTGTGTCTATGAAAGGTTGAAAATCATGCATGCTGTAATTTAAAGTTTGAATCATGAGTTTTACCTATTCCACAATGCTGAGAGTTCCATCTTTAGTCATATAGCAATGGTTCTTCTTTAGATTAGTTGAGCCGTCTTCATTAGCAGTTGCTACCATACAGATCTTGCCTTTCCCTTTGCTAAGATCATCTTCATCTTCATCTCCTAATGACCACACTTGATGATTCATCTTCACTTGAGCAACGTAGGCCTTTCCCTTCTCTTTATCTTCCAGTTCTTGAGCCATTCGGAGATAGAAGGCTCTATCTTTTACTACGTTTGCCTTGCAATCTTTGGAAAAATGGTTTTCCTTGTTGCACTTGTGACATATGATGATGTCACTTTTGTCTTCTATAGAGGTACCGGAGTCAGTTGATTGGGACTGCGGTGGTACTTCTTTGGACTGAGTTTGCTGAGACTGCGGTGGAGGGAGAGGGTTTTTGGTGGAACAGAAATGATTGTTTTGAAAGTTGCGGTTGAAAGGTGGTAAGCGATTGAATTTCTGACTAATAAGAGCAATGGCATTCTGAAACTCTTCTTCATTGTCATATTCAGAGTCAACTTCATATGACTGCGGTGGAGAGTCATACGAGGTGGGATAGGTTTGAGTGTGAGGTGATTGGGCTACTAGTGCGAGTGGTCCTCCGAAGTCTGAACAATCCTTGAGTACAATGGACTCTTGAGCTTGCAATTCTCCATAAAGCTTATAGAGAGATAATGAGTGAATCTTCCTGTCACCTTGTACAATCATTTTGGCTGTTGTCCAGTGTCTTCCTAAGCCATTAAGGAACTGCAGATTTGTTTCATGATTGCTGCGGATGGTACCCGCATTGGACAGTTTTGTGACAATTAAGTTGAACCTTTTAAATGAGTCTTCCAAACTTTCACCGGAGTGGGATTTAAAGTTATTGAATTCGTTGAGTGCTATAGTGAGCTTTTTGTCTTGAGCCTGCTTTGAACCTTCATACAAGTTTTTGAGAACATCCCAAATTTCCTTTGTTGATTTGCAATTTATGATGATTTCGAAGTTGTAAGGAGCAACTCCACAAGAGATTTCATAAAAGGCAATAACATCATTTTCCATCTTGTCTAGATCATATTTTGTGGGACGATTCAAAGCTGGTTGACCTCCTCCAAGCCTTGTTGTGGCTCCATCAGTTTGGACAGGGGTAAGGACTGGAACGTGGGGTCCTTCTTCTATAGATCTCCAGACATCTCTACCAAGTCATCTGAGACATCTTTCCATCCTTTGAGACCAGTGATGATACTCATTTGCAACCAGTATTGGGGCTCAATTAGAACCACCAACACTGTTGGAAACATTCAGTGATAACAATTGTGCCATTTGAAATTTTTGTTTAGAAATGAGCTTTAGTGGTATAGAGGGCTATTTGAAAAATCAAAGTTCCAATTTTCAAAAAGCAACCACTATGGCTCTGATACCAATTGTTGAGAGAAAAACTTTGAGACACACTTGAGCAAAAAGGTTAGAACAAGTATATAGCGGAATAGTTAATCTCGAAGGATCTGTTAGCTCAACAATAATATTAATAGTTAGAAGTTAGTAAGTTAGATGTGGAAAGTAAAGTAATGTAAATGACAACAATTGTTATATCAAGAATACACGTAAGTTGATTCATAACTTGGAATGCATTCAAACCAACGTTAGTAAGTGAGATCAAACTTAGTGAATAAGTCACGAAGACTTGCTCCGAAGAGTGATTATAATCAGATATGTTGAAGTAAGAAGTGGAGAGTGAAGAGTGATAGAATGATAACTTTAGAAATTGTATTCAGATGAAATGCATAAATTATCAGTGATCAGGAGAGGTATACAATACAAGAGAATAAGTCTCTATTTGTAGAGACTTAGAACTACACTAGATTACAACTCTATAAGCAGCCGTGCAAGGCATACTGGATAATAGAGTGTATTACATAAAAGACAAATAAAGTAATCTAGATAATGACTGCGGTAGCTGACTCCGGGTGCTGATGTGGTTGCGGTAGCTAAGTTCAAGACGGTCACTTTCATGATTCAACATAGCCGATGACTCCGCGCCTTCCGAGCCTCGCCCTTCTGCCGCGTGTACTGAGCCTCGCATTGGTGCCAGCTGCCTTTCGCTCCTGCTGACATGCGCCTCTCTGTCCTTGCTTCGGATCCGACCCTCGCAAGATCGCCCCTATAAATAGAAGGCTTGCGAGATCTTCCGACTACTTTTGGAATTTTGCCATTTTCACCCTTTTTCTTATATTTTCACTATTTTGACATTCCCTGAAGCCCCGATATCAATTTTAGCACCTGAAACACGCCCTGAAGTGCCCGAAGACCTCGAGAAATTTATGTTATTGGTTTGAAGCCCTACCTTCGCAGAGCCCGGTTTTCACGAAAGCTCTCGATTTTAATAGAAGAAAGCTATTTATAGGAACAAAGTGCTGCACAAATTACTATTTTAACCCCCGGTTATTTCAAAGTGAGTTCAATATATAGGAACAATTGTATGTTATGTGTTATATATGTTATGTGCTTTTCCATGTTATCATCTCGTGTTATTATTTCTGCTATTTTATAGCAAGGCTATACCTCTGACCATGAAGTGGTTGACATAGGCATCACTTGGGTATTGGAATGTACTATTGACCATGAAGTGTGACATAGGCATCACTTTGGCTTCGGCAGTATGCTAAGATAAGGCTGAAAGCCTGAATATTCTAGCAAAATGATATTCCTGAGTATTTTCTATGCCAATTGTGCTGACGTTTTATTGATTGTATATCAAGTATGGAAATTCTTCTGCCTCATTGTTTGATATGGAAAGCTTTTTGCATGATTCACATATGCCTTTGTTGTTCCTTGTTCCTCCTTGCTTCTGCCATATTGAAGTGTATATATGGCATAACATTATATTGTATATATTATTAAACTCACTAAGCGTCACCGCTTATCCCTTTCAATGTTTAACAATTGCAGGAGATAAATAAGCAGTATGGTAGTATACTGTTGGAAGATTTAGAATAGTTTGTAATAGTACTTTTGTACTTTAGTTTATGTTTGTATAAATTACAATATCCTGGGTAGTTATGTAAAATATTAAAAATTAGTCGGTTTGTATCCAGTCTTTGTAATCAAACTATCAATGTAAAATATTGTTTTATAAATATGCTTGTAGCATGTTTTGGAGTAACAACTGTTTTCAATTATGAAAGCATAATGGGTCTTTCAATTAGTTTCTTTTCGGGATGAAAACCATTTAGACCATATATGTAACGAAAAAATGATGGTGATGTGTGTAAAACCAACTAGTTTTAATCTTACTAACTTAAACACAAAGAAGAACACACAAAAGGCAGTGTACCTATCGATTAGCAGTTTAGTTTAGGTAAGTAGGGTATCGAACACAGGGAACGGTAAACAATTAAAAGAAATGCTAATATTATCTAAATAAAACAAGTAATAGGAAGGGGGTTTCTCTAGTTTTGCAAGACTAGAAACTTACCAGCTAATACTTAGACTACTTAACTAAAAACTAGATAAGCAAAGATTCAACTAAATTCAATAACGAAGGGAACTTCTGTTTAGTTCAACTCAATGATCCTATGGTTGATATTATGGTAATAGTGCAATGGATTAATTCTTCTATTGGCTACCGATTCAAGTGATTAGATTCACGTTCGCTGCACTAATCCTTAGAGAACAAACTAACTCAAAGAGTGATCAGTTGTCTAATTTAATTTAATTCACTAGATTATTTATTCGGGTTAATTTAGACTTGTAATAGCTAACTAATTTGATCCTTTAGTTAACTTCTTGTTGATGGTCATCACATAAGCTCATACATGAATTTACCCATTTTTCTTATTAATTCTAGTTTCATGTTCATTAATCCTAGTCATATGATGAAGTGGTCACATAAGCATATGAGTTTGACAATTAAAAGATGTTCATACTATTTAATTATCTTCCTATTAACAGAAAAATAGTTATTATTCACACACAAGGTTCTTTAACAAGCTAAAATCAACAAAATCACCAACATCGAATTAATCCTACCATAAATCAAACCATAGTATCAATATTGTATCCCCAAACACAAGTTTAAGAGTTTTAGCTCATGATTGAGGTAATTAACAGCAATAAAACGAATTCTAATTGTCTAGCCATAATGGAAAACAAAAGATTAAGTAGAATGATGAGAATTTGCCTCAAATCTCCTTCGGAATTGGATTCTAGGTTGTATCTTCGTTCTCTAGGGTTCTTCTGTCTCTCCAATCGTAGCTATTTTCTCTAGAAAGGTTTCAGAATATCTAATGTTGATCTGAGAAGTTATCTTTATAGATGCGAAACGACTCGTCGAGTCCATTGCCGACTCACCGAGTCCATCCCTTGATTCTCGTACATGATAAGTCACGGAGTCTTTATCTTCTCGATTCTTCGATCAGACTCACCGAGTAGTCGACCCTACTCGCCGAGTAGGTGTTGTTTTTGGTGGTTTTCTTTTTTGTTTAATTCCTGAGCTCCCAACCGCTTCTCCTGCTTCCTTTTGCTTCCGAGCTTCACTTTTGGAACTGAAAACACAATTCAAACACTTTTAAGTATCTTTTGTCCATGATATGCAATTAATTAGCTAATAAATGATAAAAATCCATACTTATTATGAGGCTAAATATGCAAATATCAAAATACCCCACACTTGACTTTTGCTTACCCCCAAGCAAAACTGAATTTTAGCACATTAGAATCACATATGAAAACTCCAATCTAACCCAGCCATTATGCCAAGACCGCAACGCATGCATTTGTGTCTAAAAATTCCTAATAACCCCCATACTCCAAATACTCACAATCCTCATAAACATTTGCCCACTTATCCCGAACAATGCTCATTTTATGCATCCCTCCGAATCCATCCGCAGAAAACCTCCTATCCTCAAGGTATTTTTAGTTGAGCAACCCAAGCATACATAATCTAGAATTACAATTTATGATACCACTATGGAGCTCTTTGGAATTCTTCACTTTCTTGATAATTTGATCTTTGATTCTTGTGAATTCACCACCTTGTTTGATTTGATTTTTGGTATCTTCAATTTTTGAACTCTTGGAATTTTGATCTTTTGATCTTCACTTTAATTGCTCCAAAATTCTTCAAACTTTTCTTGCAATTCTCTTTTTTTATATGTACCTCACTTTTTTCACTCAAAATCCTACATGCTTAAGTTGGGGCGCTCAACTTCAACCTTTATTGGCTAACGATAATAATTTTCCTGGATACATTTCTAGTACACGATGCTAAACATATTGCATCCTTCGGGAAAAGCAATGTCGTGTTTTTGTCTCATGATTTCACTGGAATAAGGAAGCCACAAATGCACTAGAACGTATATAGGCTCAACTAAACATTTGGGTTTTCATGCAATCATTAACACAATTCTAACATGGAATCCTAATTACTTTTTACCAAAATTTTCTAAAGTAATTCCTAAGTCACATTTTTGGTATCAAGAATTTTAAAAATCAACCTAAATTAGGACACTAGGATTCTACATTTACTAAGACGACATCAACCCCCTACCCCACACTTAATTTATGCAATGTCCTCGTTGCATGTTATGCATGAAAAATAACAAACATGAAATGTAGAGAGAATTAGAACAAGCTCCCCTGGGGTAGCAGTGACTAGGTCGATATCTCTTTTCTTCAACTCCATCTTCAATTGAATTTAGACATGGAAACAACTCATCCACGTATTAGGCATCAAATCACATGTGGGCAGCTCCAAATATGCAGGAAAAATAGTGTAAAATCTTTAGGAATTGATCGGGAAGAATAAGTGGTCAAGTGGTATGTTCAACAGCATCGAATCAACAGTCTTCTTGGTGTAAAAATGAGTGACTCGTCGAGTCAGATAAACGAATCGTCGAGTATAGTCGCGGAAAGCTTCGAAAGTGTGAAAATATAAAGCGACTCGTCGAGTTGGTCAATTGCACTCGGCGAGTCGACCGCTGGGTGGAAAAATTCACGTTATGCACTTGTTCCAACTTTTGATAAATCTCAAGAACTTCCCATAACTTCTAGAATTATTCACTCATGTCCCTTAGGACCGGACTCGACACCTTAACTCTAACTCCGCCCTTTCTTGATTTTTTTCCCACTCTTTTCTCTTTTTTTTCCTTTCTCTCTCAAACTCTAAACCCTTTATGCAAGCATTCCTAATCCAAAATCTGAAAGTCATCAAGGCAAATAAAACATCAAGCATAAAAATAAAAGTCTTAACTAAAATTTCAAACACACCAAACAAAACAAAATTAAATTGAAATTTTTTCCATTAAACATAAAAAAAACTAATCATCTTCTTCCTCATCATGGCCATGCGCAGCCCCGCTTCCACCAGCTCCACTCCGCCTTGCATTAATGATCTCATCCCAAGATGGTATGTAGGGGAAGTTACCCCCGTCAATGTGTGGAATATGGAAATGGTCAAAAAGCCGCACGTGGGATTCATTGCTAAAATTAATACCCCTCGCCATTTGGTCTTGTAATCGCCTCATTTAGACATTGTACGAATCCATTGGTACTTCATCATTGTCCACCGGAATCACCGGCGGTTCCTCCTCCACCTCCCGCTCACCTCTCGATCTAACCCTCCTTCCCGGCGCCTCGGGACCGACCACCGAATCATCATGCGGGATAGCATACTGACCACCGCCATAATCTTCAATAATTCTTGCCCTCCAAAAAAGAATGGGATTAAAGGGAGGGGCAGGAATCATTGTCATCAAATTCCATGGACCTCGGGTCATCAACCCATATGAGTTGGCTAGCCGAGTCACGAACATGCCACCATTAATTTTGGAGGTTTTGCGATCCTTGACCGCGCCCTCCGACAAATAACAGGCCAAACACCATGGAATGTTGCAGAAGGTGTCGGGCGTGATGATACTCCAAAGATAAAATACGTCAAGGTTGGACACCTTGTCGTCATCCTTCCTTTGATTGATTGTGGTGGAGATAAGGCAGTGTATGAGACGGTGTGTGGGTGACCTAATGCTCCCTTCTTGAGCCGACTTCGGAATATATAATTTGTTGGTGATTGTGTTCCACCAACCCGTACTTGTAACACCGTCGGGGAACACCTTATGAGATTGTTCCAAGAAGGCGCGAAAGATAGCAGTAGTGACCAATGGTCGGTCGTAAATCCCCAATTGGCATGCAAGATCAATGACCGAACATTGATGGAATTCGCCCCCAAGACAAAAACTAAAACTCGCGGGGTGGTAGCAATCATCTCCTCCTCGGAAAGATACCGTGGAGAAAAATTCCCAGCAGAGTTCTCGATACACCGACTCTTGAATTCTGAAAACCCGGCTCCATCCATCACAAATAATTGTCTCCCCATCGTAAGTAAATTCCTTCAAAAGGTAAGGCGCCAACTCTTCTTCATACCGGACATTCTTCAACCAATCCCAGTCAACCCTATTAGGTACATAAACCTCCTTCTTCCTGACCTCAGCCAGCTTCTTTTTCCATCTTGTCATTGTTGAAGCAGATTCAATCGGAGGGAAATTCAACCAAGGAAAATCCCCTTAGTGTCCACTTGAGCTCTGCCCTCTTGAAAACATGGTCCCTGCAAAACCAAGAACACACAACCCAGAAAACACAGAAAATCATCAAAACAGATTCCATCTGGGTCCCCGACTGGACTCGTCGAGTCCATGAACGACTCGGCGAGTCGTATGAACTGCACGAGTCAATCGACGGGTCGATCGAAATTCGACCAAAAAACTTGAAATTTTTTTCAAGGGTTTTGTCCATCGATGTTCCTAAGATGTATTAAAGTAAGAATAACCATCCAAAACAACACAATTAATACAAAATCAAAACCCTAAAAATTCACTAAACTTCAAAATCGGGTATTCTATGAAATTGACACCTTAGAACATCTAAAAATCATGACTTTAACAGAATTATGGAAGAAATTAAGTACCTTTGTTAATAGAATTCAAGAATTTTGAAGAAAGATTGAAGAACTTGATGAATGCTTGAGAGAGAAAACAAGAGAGGCGTACGTCGAGTAAGGGGGGAAATATGATCTCATTACGGTTAAAAACCCTAGTTTTACCAGATGTAAAAATTATTTTGAATTAAAATTTTTTTCTGTAAATAAAATCGACTCGTCGAGTCAGGGTCAGACTCGGTGAGTCTGGTCGCGAATGTAAACTTATATGGGATCTGAAGTGACTCGTCGAGTCCGGGTCAGACTTGGCGAGTCAATTGCAAACAATTCAAAAATTATATCATTTTGTTAAAAAAATTCATTCCACCCTACACTTAGTCCATACGCACTCTCAAGCAGTCATGTCTGATGATTTAGAAGACTAGAATAAAATCCTAAAAACAAAAATCAAACAAAACTAAAACAAGAAAGATAAAAGAAAGCAAACTCTAATAACGGGTTGTCTCCCGCCAGGCGTTTCTTTTTAAGGAGTCGATAGCTGGACTCCTTCCCATCTATGTTTCTTCATTTTCCTGCATCGGGAATGGACGCCTAATCTTTTGTGGTTTATACTTTGTCTTGTAGGCGTGTATCTTCTTCTTGTAAGCCCGTCTTAATTCTTCTCTCTTTTTCCTCATAGTATCATCTTCAGCTGCATGAATTTCCCTTCTCCTCATCTTCTTCTTCTTTACCCCATTCTCTTGCACCCTATTTTGAACTCCTTCTTCTTTAAATTTCATTACTTCATAATTGGTGAAAACTCGGGCTCGAGGTTTGGTAATGAATGGGTGATCAACATCATCTCTCCTAACCCTTGCATTTTCCTCTTCTCCAAAGCTTGCCTCCTCTTCAAGTGGATTGTCTTCATCAGCTTGCATTATTGTATCGAGGCATGCTACATGAACGTGTTGAAAATCACCATCCATTCCTCCTTCTGCCGCTTGATCTTCTAAATATTTAGGTAAAATCTTCATGTCCAGAACATGCAGGCAGCTGGTAACAAGCAGATGAAAATCGTCCAAGTTGCTGAGATTTTCGAATGGACTCGTCGAGTCCATGAAAGCGACTCGGCGAGTTGGAGCGTAATCCTCACATCCCATCGTGTTTTCTGAATCGGTCCCTTTCAGCAGCATCTCTATCTCCTCCAAGTCTTTGTCAACATCATCAATTCCTCCAGAAGATAGCAAAAACTTACTTGGATCTTCTTCTTGCAAGAGTGCAAGTTCTTTTTGTAGTATTTCATCATCCAAATTAATGAATGAGACTTCTTCTTTTCTTCCTTCTTCTTGCTTAATCTCTGGTAGAGCTTTAAACACTGCTGACTCATCTCCTACCATTAATGTTAGTGTGGACTTGCATACATCTATTAATGCGCATGCGGTATTCAAAAATGATCTCCCCAAAATAATTGGAATTTCAGGGTCTTCTTCCATATCAAGTACCACAAAGTCCACGGGGAATATAAATTTATCGACCTTAATGAGGAGATCTTCACAAACACCTCTTGGACTAATAATTGTCTTAACCGCCAAATGGATCTTCATATTCACAGGCCTTGGCTCCGGTAAATTCAGCTTTTTGAAGAAAGAAAAAGGCATTAAGTTAATACTTGCACCTGAATCGGTCAACGCTTGAGTAGCAAGTACATTTCCAAATTGACACGGAATTATGATGCTTCCCGGATCGCCCTTCTTTTCGGGTAGCTCACTCATTACTATCTCCGCGACTTCAACTAAATCTTTTCTAGCAGCAAAGAGGCCCTTTAGCAAGTTAAAATACTTGGGGTGTTTGAAGCATTGTTTCCACAAATGGAACGTTGACTTGAAGGGATCTAACATGCTCCATGAAAGCTCTGTATGCTTTAACCTTTTCAGCAGGTATGGCTCTGATTGGGAATGGCAGAGGAGGGTTGTAAGGCTTTAATGAAACATCAGATTTATGATTAGGGCATGGACTCGTCAAGTCCATTAGAGGGACTCGGCGAGTCTGGTCGGTTTTAGCTGGACCCGACTCTTCTGTCTTTTCTGTATGCACCTTGGAGACCTTCTGTGCAGGGGTGAAAATTTCTCCATAGCTGGAGGTTACAGCATTCACATTCTCCATTCTCGGATTATTCTCGGTTGTACTTGGAAGTTAACCCGGTCTTCTCTCGTTCACTTGATGTGCAAGTTGTCCTAGTTGTTTCTCAATGTTGAGAATAGATGCTTGCTGATTCCTTAGCATATTTCTGGTCTCTTGTATTGCAACATCATGATCATTGTGTCTTTTTTCGAACGCAACTATGAATCTTGTGAACATCTCTTCTAAATCGGCTTTCTTTTCCACAACCGGTTCTTCCTTTTGATAAAATTCCCTCTTTTTCTGCTTGTATTTCTCTTCCTTTGCCCTTTTATATTCTTCGTACGGGAGCCATTCCTTCTTGGGTTTCCGCCAATTCTTGTCGTATCTATCGCCGCTTGATTAGAACACTTGAGCTTTCTTGTTTCCATTTTCATCCAAGTCACAATCCTTCGTGAGATGAGGCCCTCTACAGTTCTCGCATCCAACTCGAATAGCATGGATTGTTTGATCCATTTTTATCATCCTTCTATCTAAACTATCGAGCTTAGCCATTATCGCCACCATGCCATCTACCCCCCGACTTACTTCATTTCTTAGGTTGTGGTATTCTCTAGAATGCTTAGAGAATTCTTCAATTAATTCCTTGATTACTGGGGGCGCCTTCTTTGTGATTGGGCCTTGCGAGTCGAGCAATTGCCTTGTGGTGACATTAACTCCATCATAGAAGATGGAGACCTCTTGTTGGCTATTAAGGTCATGGTGTGGGCAATTTCTGAGAAGACCTTTGTACCTTTCCCACGCCTCATAAAGAGACTCTTCGGGTTGTTGCTCGAAGTTGGCAATGACTTTCTTCAACTTGGCTATTTTGGAAGGCGGGCAAAAATGGTCTATGAACTCTTCTTTCATTTTAGTCCATGTGGTGACCGACCCGGGAGGAAGTGACTTGAGCCAATCCTTTGCAGCACCCTTGAATGTGACTGGAAGCATACGAAGTAGCTGGGTCTCGCGTGGCACATTTGGTACATTGAAGTAGTCAGCCACATCATTTACTTCATCTAGGTGCTTGTAAGCATCTTCGTGGTCTTTTCCATAGAAGGGAATCTCCTTGAGTTGAGCGAGGATATGGCCCTTTAGCTCGAAAGTAGCAGTAGCGGGAATTGCGGGCTGCACAAGTCCCAGGCCAGTGTCATCGCGCATCCTCTTCTTCCATTCCCCCATGGGAACTTCATCAATATTAGCCATAGTGATAGCTAAATCGTCCTCAAACTCGGATTCGTGCTCGTATGTAGGTTCTTCTTCTTCCTCGGCCTCGTACTCGGTGTCTTCTTTAATAGGGTCTTCGATTGTCAAAGAGGCGTTGGATGCTCCTGATTTGCTGCTCTTCTTCTTGCTGAAAACGGACTTGAGGTTCTTTAGTGGCGAATTCTTTGCAGAAACGGACTCTTCAACGACTTTTCCTTTGCTCCTCCTTAGTGCGGATTCCGGGTCTTCGAGAGGAGGGACCAGAGGTGTATCAGATCCTCGGGTCATGAAACAACTGTAAACAAAACAAGAAAAACGCATAAAAAGAACAAAAATAAAATAAAAATTAAAAATGTGTACAGCGATGGACTCGCCGAGTTGTCACGAGTGCACTCGGCCAGTTCAAGGCAAAAATAGAAAAACTATGTAATTACTTATTAAAACGAATTTTTATTAAAACTTATACTGATTACTAAATTACCTAAGAATTAACTTTGTGTAAGAGAAATCTTACACAAAGGATCGATAAAAATAGAAATTAATGCTAATTTAGAACCGTTCCCCGGCAACGGCGCCAAAAACTTGATGTGTGTAAAACCAACTAGTTTTAATCCTACTAACTTAAAAACAAAGAAGAACACACAAAAGGCAATGTACCTATCGATTAGTAGTTTAGTTCAGGTAAGTAGGGTATCGAACACAGGGAACGGTAAACAATTAAAAGAAATGTTAATATTATCTAAATAAAACTAGTAATAGGAAGGGGGTTTCTCTAGTTTTGCAAGACTAGAAACTTACCAGCTAATACTTAGACTATTTAACTAAAAACTAGATAAGCAAAGATTCAAATAAATTCAATAACGAAGGGAACTTCTGTTTAGTTCAACTCAATTGATCCTATGGTTGATATTATGGTAATAGTGCAATGGATTAATTCTTCTATTGGCTACCGATTCAAGTTCGTTGCACTAATCCTTAGAGAACAAACTAACTCAAACAGTGATCAGTTGTCTAATTTAATTTAATTCACTAGATTATTTATTCGGGTTAATTTAGACTTGTAATAGCTAACTAATTTGATCCTTTAGTTAACTTCTTGTTGATGGTCATCACACAAGCTCATACATGAATTTACCCATTTTTCTTATTAATTCTAGTTTCATGTTCATTAATCCTAGTCATATGATGAAGTGGTCACATAAGCATATGAGTTTGACAATTAAAAGATGTTCATACTATTTAATTATCTTCTTATTAACAGAAAAATAGTTATTATTCACATACAAGGTTCTTTAACAAGCTAAAATCAATAAAATCACCAACATCGAATTAATCCTACCATAAGTCAAACCATAGTATCAATATTGTATCCCCAAACAGAAGTTTAAGAGTTTTAGCTCATGATTGAGGTAATTAACAGCAATAAAACGAATTCTAATTGTCTAGCCATAATGGAAAAAAAAAAGATTAAGTAGAATGATGAGAATTTGCCTCAAATCTCCTTCGGAATTGGATTCTAGGTTGTATCTTCGTTCTCTAGGGTTCTTCTGTCTCTCCAATCATATCTATTTTCTCTAGAAAGGTTTCAGAATATCTAATGTCGATCTGAGAAGTTATCTTTATAGATGCGAAATGACTCATCGAGTCCATTGCCGACTCGCCGAGTCTATCCCTTGATTCCCGTACATGATAAGTCACGGAGTCTTTATCTTCTCGATTCTTCGATCGAACTCGCCGAGTAGTCGACCCTACTCGCCGAGTAGGTGTTGTTTTTGGTGGTTTTCTTCTTTGTTCAATTCTCGAGCTCCCAACCGCTTCTCCTGCTTCCTTTTTCTTCTGAGCTTCACTTTGTTTTTGCTATATCTGTTCAGAAATATTCAACATAAATGAAACCTATAATCCTACCTATTTTTGGCTTATCAAATTGGTCTTTATGATTTTTCCGATGATTGGTTAAACTTTTCGATAAAATCTTTAGTTTTTTCGGTTAGGTTACAAAAAGGACTCACAATAAATGTATACGGTTGGCAACAGAAATGGAGGGGGTGAATAATTGTGTATTTGGACAATTAGTTTTCTAAAAAAACATGGCATAAAGCCTAGTGCACAAATCAATTACAGTGTCACAAATGGATTAAATTTAGCACAAATCGCCAAAGCATGATGAGAGTGTGAGGGTTCATTTAAACAATATTGTTGTTAGTTGGATTTTTTTTTATTTGTATCATCTATAAATATAATATTCTAAAGGGTTCAATAAATTACTAATAACATAATCTCTATAGACACATTTTCATAGATGAAACTTCTAAAAAACCAGGAAATATATCATCTTCCATCTTCATCATTTTCAAATTCTAGCTCTAACGCCTCAACCCATTCCATCCGTACATCATTTGCCTACATACACACAAACATTAAACTATATATCACAAATAATAATAATAATAATAATAATAATAATAATAATAATAATAATAATAATAATAATAATAATCTTGGTATATCGACCCTAACATAAAACATTACAATCGCCTCTGGAGGGGTACTAAATAGTACTTATGCAAAAGTATAATATGAGCACAAACAGTGGGGTTCGACAGAATGTCATATTAATCATAATAAAAATTATGATTTATTCTAAAAAATTCTAAAAAGATGAAGTAGGCATGGGTTGATACCTTAAAGGCTTAATTAAAATGATCATCCCAATAGTTTTAATGTAAAAAGTAGTGAACAACCAAGAAAGTTACTTTGGCTTTGACTTATCGAACTTAATGAGATCAAGATTAATTCTGACCACTTGCTGGATACACCAAAATATGGATACTTCCATCACATTAATGAAAAATCTTTAAACCAAATGAGTAGTAACAAATATCTACCTTCATCAATTTAGTCCAAATCAAAACATTCCTAGGAACATATGACTTTGTTGAAATAGCATATTCTTGAGCAGCAATAAGCTTTGCATGTGAAAACCGTGTCCCTTCTACAAAAACAGCTAACCAGAAAGGCATTAGGAAATCTCTTAGGTTTTCAATGCCTTCCTGCAGTTCATCCCTCCCCCCAAACAAAAACAATATATATATATATATATATATATATATATATATATATATATATATATATATATATATATATATATATATATATATATAATCAAAATAAGTTGATATGTAAAATCTGTTCAAGGTTGCATACAAATGTGATAAGGTAATTATATGAGCTACTGAAATAATACCACAAGCGGCTAAGGAGAGCGCTCATTAATTCAAGTTTTTCAGAATCTATAAATAGATCAACCTGCAAAAGATGAAATATTAGAAAATATATTCTATCTGGAAATAGGTGCTTTGCACCATATACCAAGGAAAGTAAGAAACAATTCAAACTTCCAACACCTTAATGTGTGCCCACCAGTCGAAAACCCATATAACCCCCAACCACAGGAGTTGTGCAAGATAAGCATTGATCTTCGTGTACATTTTCTTGAACATGGATGAACAATGAAAAAGAAGAATGCTTGAACCTGTGGAAGACGTAAACTTTTTATTAGAAGAAAAATTAAAGATTAAACAAAACTTGTAACACTAAATGATAAAAACATTAGATTGGAGCAAATTAAGGCAGAGAATAAGAGCACAGAAACATATTAACAAATACAAATTTGGTGTAGTGAAGTAAACAAAACCAAAACCTTTTCTTATAAACTCACCTCCTTCTTATTCAAGTCATCATCTGGTCTGCAACAAAAAAAACAACACCCAAATATTAACTGAAGATAACAAATCAAAAAATTAACAGAAAATAACATACATTGAGCTGGAGAGCATATGGAGGAGAACGATCTGGAAGGTTGCGATGGTGGGATGCTTTGGCATCTATCTCGAGATGGGTTTCTTGAGCAAAATGAAAGAGTGGCATCGGTTTTTAGAGAGAAATAGGAGAGAGAATGGATAGAGAGAACTCAATGTAGAAGATATGAGACCGAGTATTATTGAGAAATAGGTTTTTGAAGGCGGAAAAAATCAACAAAATCAGATGTTAAGGGTATCTGAGCGACATATAAGGGACTTTTTAAAATTTTAAAATTTTTGTTGACTCTTTCAGTCAAAAGGAAATTTTTGTTTAAAATTTAAATCACCTATATTTGGAAAGATAAGATCATGTATTAAACATTTGTACCTATTGCATTGTATTTTGTAGGATTTTAATTAAATATTTTTTTTAATGGTAATTTGTTGTACTATTTGCTTAAACATTTGAACGTCTTAAATCTATTTTTATAAATAGTAAGGTTTGTATAAAAATATGGTAATATATATATATATATATATATATATATATATATATATATATATATATATATATAACTTACTATATTATTATACAAACTTTACTATTTCTAAAAATAGGTTTAAGACGTCCAAACTATAAAGCTAAAAGTACAAATAATCATCAATAAATTATAATTAAATCTGAAAAAGTCCAAACTTTAAGCTGATGGTACAATCAAATAATGCACGAATTTTATCCGCGTATCAACATATACATACTATTTTTATTCCTTAAATATCTCAACTTTCGAAGTAATTTGTAAATTGAATCGGTCAAAGTTGACCCTGTATTCCTTCACTTTCGTCTAACTGAATCAGTCAATGAGCGATATCCGTTTCATAGCGAAATCCCTGAAAACTTATCCCTCTTCAAGCGTTCCTTCCTCTCTCCAAAAGAAACCCTAACACGGCTCCACCTTGTCATTTCATACTGCCATATATAGAGAGTTACCTTTCCTCTATGTTGACGTTGAAGATCGAATAATCTCTACACACGCACCGCTCACCACTCTCGCTCAATACATAATTGTTGAGTGTTTTTGTTTTTGTCTATTTCAGGTTGAACATAGTTTGATTGATAAAATCATAATGATTTGGCGATGCTATGGTATGTTTCTTAGTTTTTTTTTTCTAAAATCTTGTGTATGTTTATTTGTGTTCATGTGTGTATTTGACCTTCACCACCATCTATCGCAGTGGATTTGAGCTTCTCACTCTGCACACACCTTTCCTCAGGTTTGAGTTTTCTGATTTTGATTCCCTTGAATCATTTTTCTTTTTCATTTTGCTGCAAGGGATTTTGTATTTTGAGTTCCAATGGTTGTTCTGCTTCTGTTTGATTTTTAGGTTTTACCCACAGGAGATTTTCTAAAGAGATGTGGATTGGTATGGTTATCTCTCTCTCTCTCTCTCTCACACACACACACTGCCCACCACGCCTCAGGACCATCCACCATCACTAATCTTTGCTGGAATCTATTCATATGATTCAAGAGAAACCCAAATAAACTCCTAAGCATTCTCTCTCCCAAGCGTCTATTTCTCTAAGATATGGAACCCTAAAATTGCCTTTTACACCACGGTCACTTGGATGCATATTTCAAAATCACCTTTTATTAATAGAATCTCTCTCTCTCTCTCTCTCTATATATATATATATATATATATATATATATATATATATATATATATAGGTGACTAATTTGATTGATGAATGCTAAGCTGCCTTACATTTGTATTTTGTTTATATTAAGTTTTCTTAAGATGATGCTACACATTATTAGAGCTACTAAGCTGACATCCGATCTAAATGACCTATTTAACTACATCCTACTGGTTTGGTAATAAACTTATGTAGGAGTTAGAGTTGTCTATTTAAAGGGCCTTTCATGTTATCTTGGTTTGTCAAAAATCAAAATGAACAACTAGATCATGTATTTCTCTTTTCAGGTTGATGTGGTTTTTTATTAAAGTGGACAAAGATGCCTTAAATCAACCTTTATTTGATATCTCTTGAAAAACAATATTTTCAACGACTTTGTCTTTTGTGACTTTGAATATCAAAAATCTATCAGGTCCACAAATGGAAGTTGGTAAAAATAGAGGTGAGAATCAAAAGGGATATTTTATATTTCTTTTAGAATTTTTGTAATTTTTATTAAATGGGTGTTCTTATGTTTTTTTTTCAAGTCGTACAAATGTTTAGCATGACAATTGAGTGAATAATATGTGTGTTATGATGGGAGAATATATAACTTTATATTGGAACTAAGAAATAGTAGCCAAATAGCAACACAGAGGCTATAAAAAATAGTTGATGCTCTTCCTATTAATTTTCATATCATTAAAACAAAAAATCTATATGCCTGTTTTTTAGTAAACCTATATATGTTCTTGATTAATGCAGCAGATATTAAGGGCTAGAAGTTACCAAACTACAAAGTGCAAAACAATTATCTTATTTCTGGCTAAAGGATTAACTTTGTGTGAGGGTAATACTAGACTTATTAAACATTCTCCTAATAGGAAAAACTCACTCTACTTATGTTCAGCATCCAACATTTATAGTGTGCTAAATAAATAATGGTTGTGATTAAAGTGTATGTTATCGTGTGCTAAAGGGAAGGAAATAAGCGTATGTGTTCCGTATTTCTTTGTTATGGAAATCTGGATTACTACCCTCTATTTCTCCACTAAAAAGAAAGGATGTAGTGTTGTAATGGTTCTTGTGCTATAAATACTATATGAAGATTGAAATTGATTTCTAACTTTTTCAGCTTATGTTTTGCGATTAATTTAATTGTTATTTTTACTTTTTGCATCAATGAAAAGCAAACAAGATAATCATCGATATTTTACAAATTAAAAGCTTTAATAAAATTTAAATTGTTTTACTAAAGAAATTGAAATAATATTGTAATAATATATTTCTAAACATGGAAATAAATAATAATAATAATAATAATAATAATAATAATAATAATAATAGTTATAATTACTTTATTTTTGTTATTCGTGATTAATTTTAGATAAAATGGCATAAAATTAGAAGTTGAATAACTACTTCGTTAACATTTTTAAGTTGTTCACTAATTTGTCTGTTTCGTTTTCTAATTTGAATAAAAAAAGCTTAGATAACATCTTTGCCAACTTTATTCCAAATTATTGCAATTTACATTTCTTGTAAACATACATTATAGTTTTATTTAGATGTAAAATGATATTTGTTAATGTATTGCGAATTTTATGGAATGTGTTTTACAAATCGAAACCTAAAACTCAAAATCTTAAACAATATGACATAAAGACTAAATTTATAAAAGGGAATACAAATTTGTACTTACATTATCAATCATATTTATATGTCCAATCCTATTTGTTGATAGCTTTTGTCCTCTTTAGAATATAACATCTTTTATGAAAGAAAACTAATAGCCGACAGAAAAATTGGTTGAAAGAACAGCCTTGCCAAAACCCTACAAGACGTATCCACCCCTACCCTTGCCACCATTTCATCCTCTCTCTCTCTCTCTCTCTCTCTCTCTCTCTCTCTCTCTTATTGCCGAAACAAATTATTCGCCGTCCGCCGCTTTGCGCGGGTAACGACTAGTATATATATATATATATATATATATATATATATATATATATATATATATATATTGTTGGGTTTTGAGCATTCTAACACTCCTAAGTGTACATGCAACCCTAAATACCTTGGATCTATGTTTTCTCTATTATACATGCAAATAAGAACTTCCAAGGTATTATCCTAATCTAGCATACAAATCAATGAATGTAACAAGATAGAATACATACCTTTTGATGTAGCTTGATGTCTTCAAGCTTTAAGAGCTTAGCCCCAATAGTGTGGAAGCCTCAAGTGGAATCACAATCACCAAAACACTTAGAATAGCTTGAGAGAATTCTACAACTCATGAAATCGGCTAGCCCTTTTACTTCACACTCTAGTGGCCGATTTTGGTCAAGAATAAGATGCTTATATAGTTAGGGTTACACCATGTAAGCCCTAATTGACATGGCCTTTCATTCCCATTATCCATGGGTACAAATACACCATGGAGCATCCATGGACCATCCTATGGGTTTTAGCCCAACTTGATTATCCATGGAGCATTAGCCCACTATACAAGTATGGATGATTTACACAATCAACCCATATATTTAATTAGTCTTCTTTTGATCACTTAATTAATCCTAGATTAATTCTTGATCAATACTAATTAAATAATCTTATTATTCTTATTATTAATATACTAGAACTTATAATATATTAATAACCATAAGTGTCTTATTTCTCTCATTATAGTCTATCCAAGTGCATGATGGTATGCAACCCAAATGGACCATGCCGGGTCGGGTCAAGTCTTACCAATTATAGTTATGGACTTAGACATTAATCCAACAGTCTCCCACTTGGATAAGTCTAAAACTATTATTGCGTATGACTTCAGGAACCAACCGGCAATCGTAGCTCTCAAAAGCTTCTGTTGAACTCTGACCTTGTAGATGAACTCTGACCTTTGTCAGTGACTTGTCCATTAGATAAGGGATCATATATTCCTCCATTCTAGATATCATATGGACTGAGACATGGATTATAATCATTCTCTCTGTCCATTTGTTGTTTCCCGATTTTCGATTTATGACGACTGACTAATTGAACAAATCAAATCAGTCCTGGCCCGGCCGAGCACTTCCATTTGTCATCATCAAATCATCAAGGGGCCCACAAATATCGCTTTTATCCCGAAGGTAAAAGGAATGGATAAACTTCGACTCATATGGCTTGTTCTACTACTTGTTGAATCATACACAAAGGCACGTTTTATAACACCGAGTTACCGTATGCGTTTACGTGCAATCAATGTACTATCAACTCATAGTAACAACTCATATCTCTAGGTTTGAAGAATATAAGATATTATCGTCTCATGATCACTCGTGATAAAATCCATGAAGTGATTCCAATGAGCGCGGGTTGAATCCAATACTCAGAACTTATGAGCACTCATGATTGTTGTAGCCTTGTCCAACACCTTAGACCTCTACAACCCATCATGACAGTCTTAATTCATATCTACTTCCAACATATGACTGACTGTGGATGGTTTGAATAACTTAGTCATTCCGGAAGAATAACCCAGTTTATTCGGGAAGTCAAAACATGCAAAATGAAACACAATAATAATTGAATCCAATATGGTATCAACCCTTTGAACATAAATAAAACACCTTTTATTTATCACCATATGATTACACATTATTCATTGTATACTGTTTCAGCTATCAACTTTATTCTTGAATTTAAAACAATAGTTGTCCCATGCTCCAAGCATGTACACTATGTTTTCTTAAACACTAGTCATGCCATACACCAAGTATGCATACTATGTTTGTCTATGATCTTTACTTTGTGAACTAGATCAATTAAACATTACTTCAATGATTCTCTTTTCACACTCCCAAATCCTTACCGCAGTTGCAAGAATTCCAAATTCATGCCATTTACTGAAATCTGTTAGATTCTAAACTTATATGCATTGGTCCTCTTATAATGATTATGCACAAAGTCATAAAGACTTGACAACAAACATTACAGAGCATTCCAAAGGAGATCAGTTCCTTGGAAACATCCTTCTTGCATTAAGTTTTCTTAATCTTACACAGATTGAAAAATCTTAACTTTGAAACATTTCCAGATTCCATTCTGACTTATCACTCTTGAACAAGAGTTGCCTCCTTACAGATTATGTCAATATGGTCCTTCCAGAATTATCACTATACTTCCAACTGTCCTTGAGCAACCAATCTTTGGTAAACCTTAGATTGTCCTCGACAATTGTTTAATCCTTTTAGTCATATCCAGTTCTATACCTTTTCCCTTCTTAATGCCCCAGGCATTTGGAAAATTTTAGAACGGATGAATATAGCACATGTAATCGATCCTATATCCGAAGCATATAGGACACGATTCATGATGTCTTACATAAAGACTAAACCAGTCTTTTGCTATAATATTTCCATTTCAATTTGCCAAGTTCTCATAATTCAGATTATGAAAAGGGATGCCGTAATCATAATCGAATTTTTAGAACCCAAATAATGGACCCATATACAGAATTTCCTTATGTTGAGCCATTCCAACATGAAATTCATATATATATCCTTGACTAAATGATTAAAACCTCACGATCTAAGCTTATAGATTTGAGATGAAGTATAATTTCCTCTCCCTTAATTATAGCAAAACAACTTTTTCCCAATTGAAACTTTTGTTTTCTATAATTAACATTGCTAACTTGCAATACTTATCATAATGATCATGCTCCCACTAACATGATGATTATTAGCATAACACTTATGCTCCCACTAGCTTTGACATGTACTCAGAAATCAGCTGGACTTCTAGAAATCAATTACTTCATTGACTTTCTTACCAAAGTTCAGATTGCTGATACTAGATTGTTTTGATAAAACTTTATCAAAAATCATACACCTTCCCTTAGATAGCACACTTGTGTGTCTAAACAGTTATGAAGAGGTATGCCGTAATCATAATGGTTAGACCTTTTTGCCACTTCTCACAAGTCCATATTAGTGTGCCGGTTAACCACACGCGCTCCACTAACGACTTTGAGAATGCAAATATCACAATTGCTAACTAGATAAAATCTACTTAGTGAAAGTGTTTCCTCACCATCATTTTCATGAATCGGAGAGAAACCTTATGACACTTAGATTTAATGGTGTATGTGTTCTTATCCATGTGAATTGTCAAAACCATAGACACAAGACAAGGATGATGACAAATCCAAAACCATGTGGATTGAACTCAATCTTAATTTCTTGCCACCTGGCAGCTCAAGGGCCTGCCATTGCTTCCAAGTTGTTGTGCAACCAATTGAGAACTCTAAGAACTCATATGCAAAACCAACTTTAACTGAAATGGGCCTAGAACATGTCAACACAATAGGTTATAAACCGCAAGTCGTGTGCTAGTGAAGAACTTCAGGTTCTATTCTTGATTAGGACTTGAGACTTTCAAGACTTTTAAGACTCCCACTTTCCTCTTGACCTATAAGACTTCCTTAGAGAACTAATTGTGCTATGGTTTCTTAATCATTAAGATGATCACAAAAACTAATACTAAAGTACTCTCCCATCTTTTCAGATTTGAGAAACTTTTATCCTTCTGCCTAATTTGATTCTTCTTATTCGCTCTGCCATACATTGGAACCTTTTCCAATGTCTCAGAGTTACACTTAAGCTTGTAAGTATAATCATATTTACTGAGCTTTAGTAAACTATGACGAATAGTTTTATCAATCTTTTTGTGGTGGACTTGACCAGTGCACAAGAATGTGTACTCGATCCCTTTAGTCCATTACTTGACTCACACATCCATGTGAACGAGTAATTAGTCTTAATTTTTTCCAATACTTGAAAGTTCTCATTCATCATGCTATACAACTTGCATGATTCCAAGTTCCGGTCCAATTGAAATTTGGTTGATGAGAATCTTTCCTTATTTGGTAAATCACAAATGAAAGAATCAATTTCATATTTCCACTCTTGCTATTAATGGAATCATATAAGCAACAATTTTTCCTCAAATGCCATTGTAAGGATATTTTAAAATAAATAAAATCTAAAATTTTCTTTTATTTTAAAACTTTGCGGAAAAACTTATCCTTACAATCCATATGAAAACTTGTTGTTATCTATTCCTAAGCAATATCTCATAACTCCTAAGAAGTAGCTCAAGAATCCGATCTTCAAACTATGCGACAGAAATCCATCTACGCCATCAGATTCAGCATATTCTTTCTTTAAGTTTCTTCACCTTTCTTTGATTCTTAAAACATCACCATGTGACCTAGTCACATCATGTATTAGGAATCTCAGAATAGAAACTTAACAGAGTTAGATAGTGGACTTTACCTGAAGTAGAGTCAAACTTGTTGACTTTAACATCCTTAGGTAAATTTGGCAGCTTCGCAACCAATGCCCCTTCCTTTGGCAATATAAACATATGGACCCTTTGATAA
The DNA here is from genome assembly GCF_051521515.1 of Lactuca serriola. Classification (NCBI taxonomy): domain Eukaryota; kingdom Viridiplantae; phylum Streptophyta; class Magnoliopsida; order Asterales; family Asteraceae; genus Lactuca; species Lactuca serriola. The sequence continues at coordinate 74,986,333 of NC_136411.1, read as the reverse complement.
TGGTACACGGGACTATCACAGACTTAGCTTTTCTCTTTACCATTTGGTCAACCGAGTTGACTATGGCCGATCCCTTTCCATTGGGAAGAGAAAGCTTTCCGGGATTTCCTGTGTCACTATTGTCAATGTCCATCAAGTTTTAAGAAAGTTGATCTTAACAAATAGATAAGATCATTAAGGGTCCTGTCATAGTCTGTTTCATAGGTGTCCCAAAGGAACTCACTGTGTGACTTAGAAAGTGATTGAACCACCGACTTTCTCAAGACTTTGACACCCAACTCTCCCGGCTTGTCAATATGTGACTACATCTCCAAGACGTGACCACACCTAGACCTTGCCTTGCCAATAGGGCCTGAGTGACCTTAAAATTTTTCAAGAACTTGTGGGTTGGGGAGAATAATTGGAGGAGGAGAAAGAAGTATGATATCCATGGGACATCATCTTCATTAGGAAACCTTGTTTCAAGAGATTTGGGAAGATCATAGGTGTCTAAACTAGACATCTTTTGGGAGATATTCAAGATAGTTGATTTTAAAGTCCTTAATATGACACCCAATATGAAATATTAAGGCTAGGACCCAACAAACTATTTTATAACTTAGAAGAGGTATGCCGTAATCCAAGCTATAAAATATTTGAAGGTAGGTGAATGACGATTCACCAATTTCCACCAAGATAAACGAAATGTATTATTAGGTTTTAATTGGTTTTGAAACTCCTAGATCTTTGAGATTCATTGAACTTTTCAAAGGCATGTTTCAATCTTGAGTGTGCCCTTCAGGTTTTGTGACTGGGATGCCGAGGATCACAAAACAAGGTGTGAAGTAACCATGCAAATTACTTGGTACCCTTAAGTGTTTACCCCTCAATCGATGTGCCGGTTAACCACACACGCTCCATCGATACTATGATAAACATTAAGTCACCCTTTACCTACCTTGTTAAGTCCAAGTTAGTGTGCCGGTTAACCACACACGCTCCACTAACGACTTAAACAAAGTGTAAAGTGTAATTTCATGGGTTAGCACCTTATTCACATTTTTCCTAAGTAACTAAGATTGGGTATTATTAAGAGTTTAGTTACTTAGTATTATCATTAATACTTTTAATGAAGGGAGAATTTTAGTCCTGTCAAACCCGTTCGGCTAACGACCCTCCACCAGTCAAGCAAGCGGTGGGTGAGAGTGGACACCCATTAAGTTGACATTTTATAGGCAACAACCTTATACCCACCTTATAGACCGGCTTCGTGAATGAGGCGTACTAGCGGTAAGACTGACTTTACTCTTATACATATATATATTATTAACTTATAATATTATAAAGTATAAGGGTTGAATTTTAACTTTTAAAATTCTAAGGGCTAACTTGGAATTAAAGTATTCATAAGTGAAAACTTTTCAAATTCCAAAACTTGAGGGCAAGTTTTGAAACTATTCAAAACTAATTAATTCCATAACTTATGTGTTTAAAGTAGTTTTAATCCAAAAACTCTTCAAGTTCCATAACTTGAGGACAAGTTATGGAAGACTTTAAACTAATAAAAGAACTAACTTTTCCTTTATTTTATAACTTATGGATTTAATTATGGTTACATATTTTCCTTTAATGAAGTGACTCTTGAACTTCCATAACTTGAGGACAAGTTATGGAGTCATAAAAATTATTCAATGACACAAGACTCTTCATTTTGTAACCATTGCCAACTATTATGAGTTTTATGAGTCTTTAATGTGACTCTTCATGTAACTTGAGGACAAGTTACACAAACACATTTTATACTCAACTCTTAGATTAAAATGGATTGAAAACAACTATTTCAATTAACTTTTCTATTAATCTAAGCAACTCATAAGTACAAGATAATTCAAATCAAACTTTTTCATATAATTAGTCTAAACCTTAAACTAATACAAAACATGAATCTATTGGCAATTATCTTTGAAAATGGATTAGCATGAACATTACCACATCAAAAACAAGTTTATAAGTTCAAAAACAACTTAGGGTAATGTTCCTAGTCCATTCCTAGCCAAAAAACTCGAAAATATGCTGTCTGGGGGTCCAACTCGTCGAGTGCATGAACCAACTCGGCGAGTTGGATCGAATTGATCACATTTTAGGCATGGACTCGCCGAGTCCTCTGATGGACTCGCCGAGTCTGATGATCAGACAGCACCAAATTCCTTTTTTCAGCTTCTATTGCAGGTATAACAAGAAAACAAGCCTAGGCTCTGATACCACTGTCGGGTTTTGAGCATTCTAACACTCCTAAGTGTACATGCAACCCTAAATACCTTGGATCTATGTTTTCTCTATTATACATGCAAATAAGAACTTCCAAGGTATTATCCTAATCTAGCATACAAATCAATGAATGTAACAAGATAAAATACATACCTTTTGATGTAGCTTGATGTCTTCAAGCTTTAAGAGCTTAGCCCCAATAGTGTGGAAGCCTCAAGTGGAATCACAATCACCAAAACACTTAGAATAGCTTGAGAGAATTCTACAACTCATGAAATCGGCTAGCCCTTTTACTTCACACTCTAGTGGCCGATTTTGGTCAAGAATAAGATACTTATATAGTTAGGGTTACACCATGTAAGCCTTAATTGACATGGCCTTTCATTCCCATTATCCATGGGTACAAATACACCATGGAGCATCCATGGACCATCCTATGGGTTTTAGCCCAACTTGATTATCCATGGAGCATTAGCCCACTGTACAAGTATGGATGATTTACACAATCAACCCATATATTTAATTAGTCTTCTTTTGATCACTTAATTAATCCTAGATTAATTCTTGATCAATACTAATTAAATAATCTTATTATTCTTATTATTAATATACTAGAACTTATAATATATTAATAACCATAAGTGTCTTATTTCTCTCATTATAGTCTATCCAAGTGCATGATGGTATGCAACCCAAATGGACCATGTCGGGTCGGGTCAAGTCTTACCAATTATAGTTATGGACTTAGACATTAATCCAACATATATATATATATATATATATATATATATATATATATATATATATATATATGTATGTATGTATGTATGTATGTATGTATATATATGTGTGTGTGTGTAACTGAGAAAATAAAAAGGTTGAGAATGGAGGAATCATTTTCAGCCACTCATTTATTTTTGCCGCAAAAGCCTCCGTCGTAGCAGCGGAAATGAGAAATGAATATATATGTGTTTTCCAACAAAACATGTTTCCTTATATTATGCTAATAATTACCTAAGTACGTACAAAATCATGTTTTTTTTTCGTTTTTTTTAATTTTTAAGAAACTATTTTTATCGAAAAATGATTTTAATTTTACCAAAATTCATGATTTTTTATTCTCTACAAATACACATCTATATTGATATACTTTTAAGATAAAATAAGTTTTTTTTTATATATATTTTCAGCTATCATTATTCATAAGTGAATAAATATGCGTCAGATTTTTAGTACATCACGTTCGTTATTTACTTATTAATAAAAATATGATCAATTTTTTTACAGATTAAGTATCATTCATATATAAATATAACATATAATAAACTCTTTACAACTTGCATCAACTCTCTTCACATGTTATATTCAAATATGAATAAAACTTGTATTGACTTTCTTCACAAGTTATATTTATATACAAAGACCACATTTATCATAATTTTGTTATAGATTATTTCTTATTCCTATATGAATAACTAGTTCAAATTTTCAAAACACTTCATATTTTTTAACATACTACTTATTTATATATGAATAACAAATGAACGGTAACAAAAATCTTAGAAATGATTTATTAATATATGAATATAACATATGAAGAAAAATAATACACATTTTATTCATATATAAATATAATAGGTGACGAAAGATGATGTAATATATATATATATATATATATATATATATATATATATATATATATATATATATATATATATATTATGTAAGAAAACATTATTGTAACACCATAAAATTCGAGCCAAATTAAAACATTTTAATTCATTCAAAAACCATTAAGTTCATACATTTGTTATCAAAATAGTTTAAACATCAGAGTATTCCCCAGAACCACATCACATAAATCATAAAACATGAGGAGCAGTACGATCACGCCTCGTCTTGCCACGATCTCCTGAAGTACCTGAAATAATACACTGAACTGTAAGCCCGAAAGCTTAGTGAGTTACCCCCAAAATACCAACCACACATAAACATATCACAAATAGAACAGCCATGCACATCGGGTCTACTGTGTGACTGGTCCGCCCGCACCAGGTCTTCAGTACACCTGGTCTACCCTCCGAGTCTAGCCATGTACATCGAGTCTACAGTGTGATTGGTCTGCCCACACCGGGCCTTCAATCTACCTGGTTCACTCTCTGAGTCTACATTATGACTCGTCCGCCCACACCGGGCCTTCAGTCGGCCTGGTCCACTCTCCGAGCCTCGACACGTCTGGTCCGCCCTCTTGGGGCCTTCAGCCTATCCGGACCGCTCGCTGGGCCTTCGGGATATCCGGCCCGCCCTAGGTATGTTGGCCTACAACACAAAGCAAGACCCGCCTCAACCCAACCCCCGCCAAACAACCATGTGCACATAAACAATTAATCACATAACAAATCTTTAACCAGACAAGCAATCTAACAGATCACATAACATATCCATATCCTAACCAGGATTCCAACCTAACCGGTCACTAGCATAACATTACCATATATACTGGGTACCGACCTTAACCATGTTACTAACATAACATTACCCTATATACCGGGTACCGACCTTAACCAGGTCACTAACATATCACCATCCTAAATACCATGATACAGATCTAGCATAACAATAACATAACAACAATACCCGGATTTCCATCTGATAAAGGGCCGGCCTTGGTGCCGTAGACCCTACTGATATAGTGAGGATAACTCACCTGCAATTGCCGATTGGAAAGATAAGACCAAGTTGCTCCGACCACCGACACGATCATCAACACAGAACACTACCAAAGAACTAGTTCCATAAATACCCAAAATTACCAAAGTATCCTTAGAAGTCAAACTAGTAAATTCTTAGTCAAAGTCAAAGTCCTCAGTCAAAGTCAACCCTCCTGGTTGATTCTACTTGTCAAGTTAACCCGTCGACTCGCCGAGTTCCCATTCCCAGAAAACTCTCATAACACAACATAACTCGCCGAGTTGCCCCAAGACTCGCTGAGTCCAACGGTCTCTGAGTCCCATCCTGTCCGACTCACTGAGTTGCCGACCGACTCACTTAATCCAAGGCTTTAACCAAAAGAGGTTGGGGTCTGCGACCAGACTCGCCGAGTCCAAGAACAGACTTGCCGAGTCCAAGGCAATCTTCAATAGACTCGCTGAGTTGTTCTTCCAACTCGTCGAGTCCATGCACATGTTCATACAACTCGTCGAGTACACCCATGTGACTCGCCGAGTCTCTCCAGTTCTCAATCCATTCAAAAGCTTTTCGAGCCATGCATGTGCTCCAATCCATAGATCCACCCTTCTACAATCTAACTCTCACACAAAGTTGCAAACTTTACGTGAAACCAAGGAGATATAGGCCCAAAACATACTAGGGCTTGGGTTTTAGAGAAAGGGGCTTCACCAATCAACTCAAAGACTGAAGCTTTATGACATTCTGGACCAATACGAGTCTAGATCTGAAGTAGCAACCTCAGATCTGAACTCCAACCCGAAGTAGATCTCAATCATACCAAAATGGCCCAAAATCTCATTCAAGAATAAATCTAGAAGCAAACAAAGGAAAGGTAGTAGCTCATTACCTCCAAGATGTGCCCAAAACTGTAGTAGATTCTGGATATACACTACTTCTTAATGCAAACCCTTTTTGATCTTCAAGTTTCTTCCACTAGAACACCTCTCAAAGCTTCAATCTCCCTCCAATGGCCTTATACACACGAGCTAGGGTTTACTGAACCTCTCTAGGGGATTAGGAGGCTGGGAGAAGGACATAAAGTCCTTTAAATAGGGTGCAAACCCTAAGACTAGGGTTTTCCCATTACAACACCAACTCGTCGAGTCCAGCTCTTCTGACTCGGCGAGTTGGTCACTTAATTCGCGATCCAAACCCACTCCGACTCAACGAGTAAGCGTACCTACTCGTCGAGTCCCTTCTTCGAATTTACACTTTAAACCCTTCAACTTCTTGTTTCCAAACTTGGGATGTTACAATTCTCCCCCACTTAAATTAGGCTTCGTCCTCGAAGCCTGCGGCAGCATAAACTTCTGGATGATACTCCTACAATGCACCCACTGATCTCAATCGACCCAGATTCCTTCAAATACTGCTATCGAATCCTTAAAATCCATCTCTTCCCTTGCAGGGTCCTAATAACTGCTTCAACCCGGTCATCGGCTTCCTTTCTCTGATAATAACACTCATCAACTATGTGCCACCTGAAGACACTACCTTACTTCCGTCTTACGCATTCATTCGCCACCTGCGAAAACTAGGTACCATACACCCACTGTGCTCTGCCAAGATACTAGACCATCTTCCTTCGCCGAAGATTGGCGATAACCCTAATAACTTGCAACCTGGAACAAATCTTGTTCCATCCTCTGGGTCTATCCTTTACGCGCTGACAGGATACCGCATTCCTCAGCTCTCATAACCCATCAACCAAACATATCGCGTATCCACTCGTACCTGGCCCAAACAGCCTCGGTCTGGGATACCAATCAATCATGGGGTCCGGTCATCCTCATGATGGAAAACTACAGATTGGAATACCTCCACATACATAACTCAAGCCTACAACCATACTCGGAACTAAGGACCTTGTCCTTGCGTCACCCTCGAACCCTTCGGTTCGACACAACGGAGTGCAACCCACTCACACATCCCTATCATAATCTCTAGGTCCTTGACCTTCGACTGAAATATCCTTATACCATCCTCAGCACTGGTCTAGACTACTACCGAGTCTGTTAAACTGTTGTCTCACCTTCCCCTATTCCAAATCTCCAATCTGGAACCACTATCCTCCTCCTCTTCCCAGGAGACTGAAAACATGTCAGCGCATCATCCCACATTGCCATAACCTCAACGGGCATCCATCCCGTATGTGCTTCCATATATCTAGTACAATCCCAGTGCTTACTACCAATAATTGAAATACTTTCGATCATCCATTTACTCTGCTACCTCCCTTTCAGAGGACCCACACTCCTTCCGGAGCTACACACCCTTCCTTTCTAGGAAGTCTACTCAACAACCCTTACCACACCTATAAGTGCCACTGAGGCTAACTCCACTCTACACTATCCATGTAGAGCAACTGCTATTCTCGAACTCCCATATACTCCGAATCCGATCACATCACTAACTATGCCCACTCACGGCCTTCAATCAACTCCATCATCATGATCAATACTTGAGGCCAGACCATATCGCTTACTATTGCATGGCGACATATTTACTCGTTCTTCTCATATCGATCCATTAACACATACAGGGTCTTCAACATGAATGGACCGCCTTTCCAGGCCTTCAGCATATCTGGACCACTCTTAGAACCTTTAGCATGTCTGGACCGCCCTCCTGGGCCTTCAGCCTCTCTGGACCATTCCCCGAGCCTTCGGCCTGACTGGTACGCCTCCCGGCCTTCAGTCTATCTGGACCACTCAAAACTGATGTACGTCACCCTGAACCATTCTTCCCGGGAATCTCTCCCTTGCAGTCTGTGCTAGCCCTCTAGGGGTTCCGAACTCCTATTCCGTTCCCGGAATCCTTTCCGTGGCCTAAACCCATGCCTCACATCGACCAACTACCTTCCCTGAAACTATGGTCTCTTCCCTGCCCCACTTGTCTATCAATTGTTCCCATCATACCACACGCTCGGCTAACAACACTAATAAATCTAAACAGCTAACCAACCCTAGATACTTGCTGTTTCACCGGAGAATTTTCCAATTCTCCCTACTTAGCGTACCCGCTACTAACTTCCGCTGGCAAACCAACATAACATGATCGACTTTACTTGATAAAGTTTCCCCCTCTTCTCCTGGAACAAAAGCCTCCGGAGTGAGCAACCTCCGCAGGTCACTCCCCCGACATTGCACATCCCTAACTCCAAGAAAGTTCGAATCTCAACCGAACACCTCTCGCGACGTAGTTGCTATTCCAAGCAACGAGATCATATACCTTATCTTTCAACCAAGAATCCTTCTGAACGCTAACCAACTACAACCCATAACTACTTCTATCCCCAATCATACTATAAAGCATACGAAAAGAAGCGAACAGATTTACAATACCACATAATCCGCAAATAACAAGATATCAGAATGGAAACATACCCGCAGTTGCATCTGGCCCTGACCTGACCTCCTTTGCTGTAAGCTGGAAAGCACGTCCCTAAGCCCTCGGAGGCTCCGCTCCACCCTGACCACCACCCATAATCCTAAAAGGGGCCGGTGCTGGAGCCTGCACCGATCTAGCAACAAGTTGTGGACAGTTGACCCTCAAGTGTCCAACCTGATGACAATGATAAAAGATCCTCATATCCTGAGTCGAGACCGACTGACGGCAATCCCTCGCATAATGTCCCTTTTTCCCACACTTGCGACACACGCCACCAGACCTACAAACTCTGACATGACCCTTCCCATACTTCTCACGGGTGCGGCTGCTCTGACCTCCAACCCTAGACTCAACGGTTTTGGACCGTTTCGGCACCGGCTGCGACTGCATCGGGGCCTGCCTCTGCTCTCGCAACTACAACTCCATATCTAACTCCCGTCGCCTGGCAGCCTCCTGCAGCCCTAACAAGGTATCACACCTTTGCGTGGAGACAAACTGCCTGATGTCCGTCTTGAGCATATATATCAATGTTGTAAAAATATCGATTAGGTCCCGATTAATCCCTAGGCGCTACTCGACCGATTAGAGGGCGCCTAGCGATTAATCCCTGCATACACAATGACTGAAACAGTAGAATCCGATGAAATTTTAACACTTTGAAGAAAATTATATCTCAACAGAAACTATTTGAGGTATGATTAGTGTTGTATTTATCATATTAACATATTTTGTTATGACATTAGTGGTGTTTACAAACTTTTATATGATATTAGTCATATTTAATTTTTTAAAATCTAACAAATTAGCAATTAATGGTCCCCGATTAACCCCCGATTGATCTCCGCCTAGCCGATTAATCTTTTAACCCCAGTCCACCGACTGGCTAACGTCGAACGATTTTTATAACCTTGATATATACAAAAAAAACATGTGTTTTACAACAAAACATGTTTCCTTAAACTATGCTAATCATTTCCTTAATATATATATATATAAAAACATAGTTTTTTCGGTTTTTTTAATTTTTAAAAAGCTATTTTTATCGAAAAATGATTTTAAATATACCAAAATTCATGATTTTTTATTCTCTACAAATAGACATCCATATTGATATAGTTTTAAGATAAAATAAAAAATTTATTTTTTTTTATGTTTTCAGCTATCGTTATTCATAAGTGAATAAAAATGAAAAAGGTTTTTACTACAATACATTCGTTATTCAGTTATAAACAAAAACTATGATTAATTTTTTTTTTTACAATTTAAGTATCATTCATATATGAATATAGCATATAATAAATATAGTATATTCCTATTTAAATATTAGACGATGCATTCACCTATGAATATTTCATAGTAATTCACTTGTGAATATTAGATGTGATTAATATTAGATAATATTTTCATATCTGAATATTACATAGTATTATATGGTATATCACATGTGAATATTACATAATATATTCATTTGTGTTATATTCACTTATGAATATTACACAGTATATTCACATATGAATATTACACAGTATATTCACATATGAATATTACAAGGTATTTTCACATATATATATATATATATATATATATATATATATATATATATATATAATTTTTATATGTTATTCACATATGAATAACATATAGACTTGCATATTTGTTTTTTTGTTTTAATAATCATATACTGAGAAAACATATTCATATATGAATATAACGTGGTAATTTAGTTTATGCATTTCATCAAACAGTTGGAGTGCATACAATTTAACTTTTTTTAAAAATGGTAAAAACATGATATTTTGACTATTTAAATCTTACAAAAGAGTAGATTGATAGAGAATTATATGAAATTTTTCAAAAAAAAAAAGATTTGATCTTTTTCTAACCTCAATTTTGAAATTTTATTTGATAATCGATGTTGAATGAATGATATGAAGTGGATTTTTGTTGATTATCGATGATGTTGATCTAATAACGCTGGGAGTATAATTAATCATAGATGTTGAAGATCTGATCGTATTCAAGCACAATTGAAGGTTGAATTAAAAGAACCAAAAACGAATTTTTGTTGTTAACTGTTGAATCGTGTTGATTATTGACGAAGATCGATGATTGATTAGCACTGGATGATGTTGATGATGGTTTAATTGAAGAAGTCTGGATGATTGTTGAAAGTTGGAGAAGAAATTTGGATGATGAACGATGAATGGGTTTAAACTGTAATCTAATTCTCTACAAATACGTATTTGAGATTGAAGGTTGTTATCATATTTATAAGTTTGGCACCGTGTCTTTTTATGCTTAGATAAAATGAGTGGCTGAGAATGATTCTCTCTTCTCAACTTTTTTTATTTTCTCAATTGAACCCATATATATATATATATATATATATATATATATATATATATATATATATATATATATATATATATATATATATATATATATATATATATATATATATATTGTTACAGTCGCACGTATATAAACTACCATCGGCAAAAAATGGTACTAGAATATATATATATATATATATATATATATATATATATATATATATATATATATATATATATATATATATATATATATATATATATATATATATATATATATATATATATATTGTTACAGTCGCACGTATATAAACTACCATCGGCAAAAAATGGTACTAGAACACTTCCTTAATATGTCAATTTGCTTTATAAAAATTCTGAAACACACTATTTTCGTGATTGAAAGTTTACGAGTCCCTTAGAATTAAGTAATCGTAAAAAATTCAACTAAATAAAAACACATTTTATGCATGATTTAATGGTGAACAACAACCATGAATTTAGAACTTATACATATTGTTATGCTTCGGCATAATACCTGGCATTAATATCAACAGGTTTGTTTTATTCCTCGTGATTACTTGCATTTCTATTGTAATTTGAATTAAATCTTTCTTGTTTTAATTATGGTTTTTCGATTTTAGGTTTTCAGGTTGCGAAATTATTATTTTTGTTTTTGATGGTTATTATCAATTTTGTATATTCCTTAAGCTAGGTTTTAATAACCATAAACTTTTAAAACGAAATTGAAAAAGAAACCTGGAAATATCGACTGAACGCGGTGTGCCTTTTGTACGGCTTCGTGCACCCTGCCTGATTGAGTCCTTTGAAACATTATCTTGCTCCACAAGTTTTCTATATTGTCTTGCAAGAAACAAATCTGAAGTATTCTTTAAATTAGACTAATTCCACTTTATTTAAATACTATTTACATATTGATTATAAATTTGAATATTGGAATTTTAACACATGTTTTCCTGAATGAATCAGTTTAGGGCTTTATGGAGTAAAAGGCGTGGATTTTGAGGAAAACCAGGTGTCACGACATGACATGAGAAAGTGAAGCACGTGTTTTGAGACCGTGGTTACGAAGTGACACATAGGTGGTCACGATGAGACAAGGATTATAGCTAAAGCCCATGATCTTTTAGGGCTTCCTTCGTACTTAAACCCCCTAAACTCGATTTTAGGGTTCATTATTAACCTCCTGTAAGGTCATGATTTGTTGGTTTGGGCTAGGCATTCATCTGTATAGTTGTTGTTAGTGTTTATGGTTCGGTAGGGGTTTTCGGTTGGAGTGTTTTCGGTTCATATGGATTTTACGGTCCCTGTGCCGTTTACGACCGTAAACAAACAGGGTTTACGGTTCATGTTTCATATATATAGTCTCATTGTTGTTAGAAGTAGTGAACGGTTCCTAGTGTGTGTATTGAGTCCATTGTACCTGACGTTTATGGTTAATACAAACGTGTCTAATTTGGATCCATCTTACTTCTACTCCTTCTTGTTCTGATCATTCTAGCTTGTTTTTGGTGATTGATCACTAGTTGGTTACTAGTTTATGGGACTTACAATTGGTATCAGAACTAATCTAGTGTCGAAAACTGATCAAGCATAGTTTACGGCTGGGTTGTTCAAGCTTCATATTGCAAATCGTTCATTGCTAGTGTTGTTGCTGGGTTATTGCTGCTGATTGTGAATTCTAGGCTATAAGGATCGAAAATTTGCTAGAAATCGTTCATTTCGTCAAAAATCTAGGTGTTTTCAGCTGCAAACTACTTGAGTTTTCGGGAGTAAACGTATTCTCCGCTATAAACTACTTGTGTTTAAAGCTGTCAACTTTTTATCGACTGTAAACTGTTTGAGTCTCGGCTATAAACTGGAATTTGGTCGTTTACTGCCACAAACTGTTCTCGGCCGTAAACCTGAAAATAGCTAAAATTCGGCTTTTTCTTGAACCAAAGTTCATATAGGACCTTTTTGTTCCTTTTATTTGGAAACCTATTTTGAAAACAGTAGGCTGTTAACATGGAATCTCCCTATAATCCCTCACTCAATCCCAAGTAAGAAATCATCGATTTTACATTTCCTTTAAAACTTGATTTTTCGAAAGATAATTCCAAATTGTGGGGGGTGAGTATGGTTTTATGGTTTCATGAATGATACCCACAGATTGAAACTATATGGGATCCATATATTCACCTCCACGATCAGTTCTAAGAGATATTATTGAATTGCTCAATTGCAATTCCAACTCGTTTTTGTATATTTTGAACTTTTCTAATTCTTCATTTTTAGCATTAGGTAAATACACATAGTAAAACTGAGTACATTCATCAATCAATGTGACCGTATAATTTTTGTTTCCCAAAGATCGAGTAGAGTGGAAAATCACACAAATCATTGTTTATAATTTCTAAAATAGTCGATTTTCTAGTAACATTTGGAAAAGGCTGTTTTATAACTTTTGTAAGCATGTAAGTTTTATATTTTTCCAGATTGATGTTAAAGGGCGGAATTTGACCATCATTTGAAATTTCACACATCCTTCTAAAATTGACATGACCCAGAATAACACACCAAAGAATAGAGTCATCATGTTTAGAAGAAGATGACAAAACAAAAGAAAATTTTTGAATAGTTGAAAATTTATCAATAACATTTAAATGAAACATTCTATTATTCAAATACCCAAAACCAATAAACATTCAACCTCGAGATAGGATATACTATCCGATTCATAAACTTGTTTATAACCGTCATAATTCAAACAACTACCATTAACAAGATTCTTTCGAATCTTACGAACAAACAAAACATTAAAATTTTTAATAGTTTTTCCTGAAGTGAACTCTAAACAACTGACACCAACCCCACAACAACACATGAAGAGGTCTCATTTAGCAACTACCAATTTTCAAGTGCTCCAAGAAACAATTGGTTATAAGGTGTGGTATCATTCATTCCCTTGTCACAGACATCATGTTTAACATGATACATGGATCTCAATCAATCATAAATGGTGTTCAAATTTTAATAAGTTCGTATTAGTCTAACTCTTAATGAATAAGATGAACAAATCTAATCCTGACTGCATACGTCTATCAATTAGTTCATCCTATATACGACGATGGCCCTTATAATTGCCTATTAATAGGACAACATTAAACTATATCAAAGTACAAAATTTCCTACACTCAAGTCCCAAACATTTATATCAATTTAATGAATACAAAGATACTACCTTTATCAATCATCACTCATGATTTTGATTCATGAAGTGATCTCCATGTTGGTCATGTCCAATACTTATTCTCTAATAAGGTATCTATGAATTTGGTCTCATCCCTTTGCTATTTTCATCTCCATGAAAATCAACCAATACAATCATATTACTGTAATTTCATAGATGCTCGCATAAATATGAATGATTATGTACGATTAGAATAACTAGGTTATTCAAGGATTAAACATGATACCATAGAAAACAACATATATCCAATGAAGAGATCATAACCAATATATCAAGACATTATAATATCTATTGCTTATACTATTCTAATATCTGAATACTAAATTCCAATAAGATCCAATTACTTACAACGATAAGGTCATCTTCCTCGAGTGTGACTTTAATGATATAGATAATAAAGTCACTTAGTTAAGTAGATTCATCAAATTTGATTTATATAGATTTTGTGAATACTACCTTTTTGTTTTTGTGTTGATTTATATAAATTTGACTTATCTATGAATTTGCTTATACTTTTTTTTTTGAACAAAGAATTAAGAGCTCATAAAAATGAGAATGAGACAGAATAAACAAATTATCAAGGAAATTTTACTTGAGGATTGGAGTGAAAAATAATCTTGAAGTTTTTTTTTGTTAGTTCTCGAGCAAAAAAATGGATTATGATGCCTCCTTCATTAAGCAAAGGCATGTTAACGGTTTATATGACAAACTAGCTTAACTCAATTGATTCAGTCAGTGATTCACTCTAATATTCTCGTATGTGTGTGTGTGTGTGTGTGTATATATATATATATATATATATATATATATATATATATATGTGTGTGTGTGTGTGTATGTGTGCTATATGTTTCATGTGTTTAGAAATACATAACCCACCTAATATGATATATATAGGAAAAAGGATAGACAAACCAAAGGGTGTAAAAGTTACGTACATAACTTTTACTTATGAAAGTCTTAAATTTAATCAGGCATTAGTATATTACGACTTACAAGAGTTATAATGTTGTAACAATTACTTTGTGAAAATACAACAATATTTAGCCGCAATACATGTTTTCAGACATCCATCGAGGGTTCCGCTGCACGGAGTATCTTCGAAACCACAACAACAATAATCGAAAGATCCAACCTTGTCGCACTTTATTTCACACTTTGGTGGTTTCCCGATACGAACATTACTTAATATATGATCATTACCTATAAAAAATAACAATATTGGAATAATTATCCATTTAAAATGATGCAATACATGAAAAATAAATACCTGAGAGGAAATTACATTGATGTCATGCAAGCAATACTACAAAGCTTATACAAAAGATCATTATATATGATTTCAAGAGCTTGACCATTATGTAGAGTTCTTTTTAGGTTAGTTTAATTTTTTAGAATTTCAAAATGATTTAACGAAGCATAAATGAGACAAAGCTTATACTTATATACACAATTGAGATGGTGAAGTAGTTATTTATTTTATTCGCTTAATATACCCATAAACATTCTGACATAAATGAGAATAAGAAAAATAATTGTATGATAACCTTATAGACGATTTAATTAATGAGAATGTGTTAATGACAATAGTTATGTAAGATTGAACGTATTTATATTATCAAACAACATATTTTCCTTATCATTTTCAAATAATAATATTGTTCATACGTCCGTACAATAATTAGTTAGAATAGAATAACCTAAGCATATATATATATATATATATATATATATATATATATATGCTTTTGCTCAATATTAAATCATGCATGAAATGTGTTTCTATGTAGTAGATTTTATTACGATTACTTCACACTGAAGGACACACAAACTTTCAATCGTTAAAATAGTGAGTTGTAGTATTTTTCTAAAGCAAATGGACATGATAAGTTTGTGTTTTTGTGTCATTTTGTATCAACAATGGTGGTTTAGATACGTGTATGTGTAAGTGACTATATATATATATATATATATATATATATATATATATATATATATATATATATATATATATATATATATATAGAGAGAGAGAGAGAGAGAGAGAGAGAGAGAGAGAGGTGAGGTTCAATAGAGAACCATAATTAACCAATGAACCAATCTTTTTTTTAACTTTTAAAACTTATTTTTTATCAAAAAAAATACAGAAATTTATAACTTTTTATCCTTTTTCCAATGATATAAAATTCGATTTTTTTTATATCTAATTTACAATGTGAATCTTTGATAATTTACAACGTGAATCCGGATTCACACGGTGAATCCGAAAAATATTTTTCACATTCACAATGTTAATATATGAATTTAGATATTTTTTGATTTTTTTTTCGATAAAGAATAAGCTCTAGAAATTGAAAAAAAAAAATTGGTTCCTTGAAGAACCAATAATTATGGTTCTCTATTGAACTTCTCCCTATATATATATATATATATATATATATATATATATATATATATATATATATATATATATATATATATATATCGATTAGGTCCCGATTAATCCCTAGGCACTACTCGGCCGATTAGAGGGTGCCTAGCGATTAATCCCTGCATACACAATGACTGAAACAGTAGAATCCGATGAAATTTTAATACTTTGAAGAAAATTATATCTCAACAAAAACTATTTGAGGTATGATTAGTGTTGTATTTATCATATTAACTTGTTTTGTTATGACATTAGTGGTATTTACAAACTTTTATATGATATTAGTCATATTTAATTTTTTAAAATCTAACAAATTAGCAATTAATGGTCCCCGATAAACTGTTTAAAACTAAACGTGTATAATATGTATAAACTAGCATCTCTGAATAATTATCTTTTTGTTATTAAGATAAATATATGGTATGTTGATAAATAATTTTTTTTCGTTACAATATATATATATATATATATATATATATATATATATATATATATATATATATATATATATATTAATGATAACATTCATATATTTTGGTTTCTCTAATAAAATGAACACAGCTAGTGAATAATTACAAACAAATTTCTTAATGCATTCGTATTTTCTTCCCTCCTATAAATTGAAAAGAAAATAATGACTGTGTTAGTGATTTTCAAACCAGAACAAAAAGAAACAGGTAATGAGGATGGGGTTGACCAAATGATGATGTCATTAATAAATTTCCTAATTTTAAAAATAATTTTATTTTTTGTGAGATTTAATAGTCATTAATAGATTTCCTAATTTTAAAATAATTTTATTTTCGGTGAGATTTAATTGTCATTAATACATTTCATAATTTTAAAAATAATTTTATTTCTGGTTAGATTTAATTGTAATTAATAGATTTCCTAATGTTAAAAGTAATTGTCATTAATAGATTTCATAAAATTGGTGGATCAAAAAAAAGGTTGACCAAATGATGATGTCAGCATAACGATCTAACGGTAGAAAATAAATGAATGAAACACAATCGATGACCCTGATTGATGAAAGTGATGTCACAAAGTTTCTTTTTTAATAATATTTAAAGATGGTTATTAATCACTTGCTTGTCATTAATGAAAATCGATAATAACCATCCGAAACGAAAATAATAATTCCGCACCCGGAAACTCTAAAATTGAAAAACCATAATTTATATAAAAAAGATTCAAATCAATTTAGAATAGCAGTGCAGGTAATTGTGAACTAGGCTTTGATACCAGTGTTAAGTTACATGGCATTCTAAGCACACGAATATTGCAACAAGAGACTAAAAAAATTCTTATGTGCCCATGTAACCTATAAGGATCTTCGCTACAAACATACATTTTTATCATTTAGAGCTTATAGTTGTATATAATATATCTAAAACTCAATTTCTTTAAACACTTTGAAGGTTATTAAACCTTTGAGGAATATCCTAAAACAAACTATTAATTCCAAATCTTATGTGAAAACATAATAATAGATATAATTTTTAAATTCTAGGCTTTTGGTCAATATTAAATCATGAATGAAATGTGTTTCTGTGTAGTAGAGTTTATTACGATTACTTAATTTGAAAGGTCTCATAAACTTTCAATCATCAAAATATTGTGTCTTATTATTTTACTAAAACGAATTGACATGTTAAAGACGTGTTTTGTAGAATTTTGTATCAATGGTGTTTTATATACATGTATGTGTAAGTGTGTTAATATATATATATATATATATATATATATATATATATATATATATATATATATATATATATATAGGGAAGGGTTATTTGGAAAACAAAAAAACCCTAAAAATCATAAAAATGCATAAAAAAGTACTTAAAGATTACAAAACTTTTTTTTATTTTTTTTATAAAAAAATCGCAGGTTTTTAAATTAATTCGCTGATTTTTTTTGTAAATCAACGAATTTAATTAAAAACATGCGATTTTTTTATAAAAAAAAAATTAAAAATAAATCTTTGTGATCCCTAAGTATTTTTTATGCATTTTTATAATTTTTAGGGTTTTTTATTTTCCATAGAACCTAAAACTATATATATATATATATATATATATATATATATATATATATATATATATATATATATATATATATATATATATATATATATATATATATATATATATATATATATATATATATATATATATGTTCAGGTTCATTTGAAACCATTCTAAATTTGTGAGACCGTGAGACAAAATCTAAAAATAATTTAAAATGCAAAATAAATGGAAAAAATCCAAAAATTCTTTTTTTAAATATTATTTTCGGAACTTAAATTAACTAAAAAAAATAAAATAAATAAAAAAATCCCGTTTTTTTTAAATACGTGAAATATTCTAATAGAATATTACACCGTACATATTCTAAAAAATAATTTTAAAATGCAAAATAAATGGAAAAATCTAAAAAATCTTTTTCTAAATATTATTTTCGGAACTTGAGTTAAATAAAAAAAAGTAAATAAAAAAAATCCCGTTTTTTATGAAAAATACATGAAATATTCTAATAGAATATTACACTGTACATATATTCTAAAAAATAATTTTAAAATGCAAAATAAATGCCAAAATTCAAAAATTCTTTTTTTAAATATTATTTTAGGAACATGAATTAAGTAAAAAAGTTTTAAAAAATTAAAAAAATGCATCTCACGGTCTCACAAAATATAGGTGGTCTCAAATGAACCTAACTCTCTCTCTCTCTATATATATATATATATATATATATATATATATATATATATATATATATATATATATATATATATATATATATATATATATATTTCACATTTGCTTGTACGAATGTATATCTAAGAGATTTGAAAAAAAAAACTTTATACATATTCATATGAAAATACTTTTTAATGTGCATATAAACAAAAACAAATATACATCAAAAACACATTTTTTATTGAAAAACTCATTTTTTTAATATTAATTTATAAATATAAAATATTTATTCTTTCAATTAAAAAAACTATTTTTGCTTATTATTCAAAATATTTTATACAAAAACACTTTTTTCTAGTTCAACGAAAATTTTAAAAATATTTCTAAATCAATATTTAAAAGAAGAATTTTTCATAAAAATGCATTTTTGATATATTTTAATATTTGTTTTTCGATATCAACATTTAAACAAATTTGCATATGCACAATGATACTATTGTTTTCTAATTACATTACAAATATTTTTGTTATGCATATACACATGCACATGTGAATTTCGATGTCAAACTTGCATGTAGATAAATAGCTTATGAACTAACTTCCCAAATTTAGCTCTCCAATAATCATATATATATATATATATATATATATATACTAATACTAGGTTAAAACTCGTGGAACCCACGGGTGTTAATTTTAAATAGAATTAAAAAATTAATTATATAATAAAATAATATATAATTAATTTAGGAAACTTATGAATTGTAATATTGTGTTTTTTTTTAATAACTTTGTGATTTATGTGTATTTAATTACACAATAATTTGGTAAGATTAATAGAAATTGTTACTGTCTTCGTCAGTTTTTTCAACCCAATTTTTTACAAATGAAAATCAATCAACCCATCTTGCGCAAAGCTCGTTTAGAAACGCTAAAAAAATATGTAAACATATTGATGACTGATCATGACTTGATTTAGACTTGTAATTATCTACAATTAGCTGGATTTCCAAATTAGTTTCTTAGTTCTAAGACATAATCGAAGCAACAACCAATATAAAGATAGAGAAACTAAGACCGATAATAATGTAGTTACATACATATATTTACATACTTGTATCCACGTTTAGCAATACCAGTGTAAATGATAACATAACCCGTCAAACATCATAATCAACCGTTAGAAGAAGATATATATTTAGAATTCTCTCTTTTTTTTGTTCGCACATATTAGTGACGGTAACCATTTTAGTTTCTCTAATCATTAAGCCAAACTGCAATGAAACAATTAATCATTTCAAATACATGCTAAAAACATTTATATCAGCCTTCATAGATAGGAAATAAAAAAAAATCATGAAAAATTGTTTCTTATAATGCTCAAAATAAAATACGATTGTTTATAAATACATAAAATAGTTGAATGTATGATTTAGAGTTTTTTTTTTAATGTAATTCAAAATGTTCGATTACTCTTCTAAATGCAATGTTGAGATTATGAATACCCTACAAGTATTTCATACATAATGGCATCACAGACCACCTGAAAAAGAATTAAAATCACATGATCATTTGATTTATATGACAAAACAATTATATTTCATACTAAATTTCAATAATTACTACTTTAAAATACAAGCATACCATCTACAATTTAAAACAAATACGCAAATGTGTACCATTGAAATTCCTTGAGCTAAATGCCTTGCAACATAAAGAAAATGTAGAAACCAATGTTTAATCTACAAAAATAAATAAATAAATAAAACTTATCAGGTTTTTCTAATGCACACATGTAGATCTTAGATATACATTAAAGGAATTCACAATTGGTCGGGGGACACAAAAGCTAGAAGCTAAATATGTCTACAAATAAATAAAATAATCATTAAAAGGCATGTAATTAATTCACATAGAATGGAGAAATCAATTATATTATCTAAAAAAGGATCAAAAGTTACTTCCATTTTGATACTCAAAAAAGAGATCCACCTAAAGCAGAATATAGAAAAATAACAATTCCAAGGGTTGAAATATGACCGGTTGAAAAGTTATTTTTCCTATATCACCGGGTAGTCAAAAGAGCATAATACAATCAGCCTTCCCTTTAAGCTTATACTAAAAACAAGCAACACAAAACATGATCAGGAATTCAAAAATATTAACAAAAATATAGAAAATGGTAATAATGAATTACCTTATTCAATAGTCAAATTTAGCAGCAAAATCGATCTTGAACATAAATAAGCTGACAAAACCCCATTTGCTGCATTTATCAATATATTTTATTAAACACATACATCCTCATCTTGAAGCTAAAACTCACATATAACAGTAGGTTGAGAACTGTGAAACATTTTGAATAAAATCTCAAAATAAATTCCTACAATAAAAAATGTATAAGACTATACACAACTAAAGTATTATTATCATTAATCTATGCAGTAAAAAACTGAACTAACATTACTCTATGTTCCAATGTCTAAGACCAAGCATTTATCTTGTTTGTTATGGTTCAGTTACTACTTAGCAATGTTTTTGATTTCATCCTTTTCAGCTCCTGTAATCCTTTACATTGATGGATATTTCTAAAGCGAAAACCCAAATTATTGAACATTAGATTAGGTTTTTTTTGGTTTTGAGGAGAATCGTCGTATAAAAAAGAGAACGGAGGGGAATGCGATTATTTTAAAGCAATCTAGTGACTGCAACCTAATAACAATCAATGCCCCACCAACCAAAAATGATTAGAAAATGGTAACTGAAAACATGTAAACCTTATAAACATACCGAGAAAGCGTTGGGTATGCGGGGTTTGGAAGTTGGGAATCAAATCACACGTACCTAGGATTATGTTCATCATCGCCTTCGCTCCTCGACATCTACAATGTAGAAATATAAGTACACAAACGTAAACAAAATATAAGAAAAAACCCTAGAAAGAATTATATCCTGAGACGACAAATAATCGAAAGAGAGAATAAAGTTAATGATTTGGGGGAATAAGAATCATAAATCAGATATAATTTCTTCGACAATGGTGGAAGCGGTTATGAAGGATTATATCCTAATTTGCTGATTTCTTGGGATATCATTTTTGAACTTCAAAATCCAGCTGTGTAATCCTATATGTTAGGAAGGAGATCGTATAAAATTAACATATTTTTTTAAATTATTTCCATAATCTTTATTCATTTAAAATTAATGCTTGAATATTTTGAATGCAGTTGACAGCTAAAATTTCCGGATTTATTGCATCAGTTTGAACTTTGATTCAATTTGGATTCAATGGCATTTACGTAAATATAGATGAATAAATGAGCGGGAAAACTCGATTTTGGGGGTCCTTAGAGAGTGACACGTGGCAGAGTTCTACTTATTTATTAGAATTAGGATATATATATATATATATATATATATATATGTATATATATATATATATATATATGTATATGTAGAAGCACAAACACACACACACACACACACATATATATATATATATATATATATATATATATATATATATATATATATATATATCAAGGTTGTAAAAATCATTCGACGTTAGCTCGACGGTCGACTGGTATTAAGGGATTATAATTAATTGGGGACCATAGATTTTTAATAATGTGTTAAAATTAATCAAATATTAATATATCTTTAGAAAAAGAAGTAGTTCAAAATTAAAAAATAAGAAGATTTGTAATTTGAAAATTTGAAACTACGAAAATATGAACATTTTGGTATAATATTTGAAAATTTGAAAATTTTAGATAAAAAAAAAAGTTGGTTTTTGAATTTTTTTTTTAATTTTTAAATTTTTTTTGTCTTGTTTTTTGCTTTTGTTGATCGACTAATCACGCCAAACCTAGTTAATCCTAAATTTCCGATTAATACCCTAATTCTCGACGGTTGGAGAACGTCCATCGATTAATCGCCAACCAATCCTGATTTTTGCAACCATGATATATATATATATATATATATATATATATATATATATATATATATATATATATATATATATATATATATAAGAGGCATGGCATCTATTGAACCTGGAGACTGAACTAGGTATGATTAACTTTCCCCTACTACAACTACAACTACAACGAAATTTTATATTAGATTAACTGCGGCTACTGCCGAAGAAACTTCCGTACCTTATTGTGAGAATTCCGATGATTTGGCTGAGGTGAGCTAATGAATTCCTAGTTGAAACTTCACTTGAAACAGTCTTCATTCACATAGTAGGAGAGGTAGAGGGAATTCAACCACATATCATGCAAAAAAATGTTATCTTTATCGATAGACCACTAGGCGTGGGAGAAAACAAAGTCCAGCTGGGCATGGATGGCTCTCCACCAATGAGAAGCACTCCTAGGAATTGAAGAGAGAACAACCCTGTGAGGGGCACCATATTAGCTTCGCATGAACATAGCCCAAAGAAAAGAGAGTCCCCTTTATAGTATAGAATTCCACGCTTATGTGCAAGGCTGCCTGTTTCGAATGCTAGATCGGGTTGGTGTTCAGTTTGCAAAGGGAGAGCGACTAAGCACCTTGCTCTTAGGACCCTTCAGTCAAGCTTCTCCAGTGAGACCTTTCTTTTAGGCAGGTGATAGCCTGATTCAAAGATTGGTTCAGAATCTTTCTCTTGTTATGTAGCTAATTAGGAGTTATAAATTACCCCTTTCCTTATCGGGATGGGATGCAAAAGAATGGTTGGGACAACAAACATCCATCTCGTTCGTACTTTGGATACCCGTAGAACCATAAAAAAAAACTTTTTAAGTTTATAATTCCTTTAAATTAAGGGGTGTTGGGGACAAATCAGTTTTTGGAGTTACCTTTTATCTAGTATCAACGGCTTGATACTAAAAAAAAGAAAAAGATCTTTCGTAGGCTAGAGATTTCTTGTAAAAACACTAGCCCCACTACCACTAAAATTATAATTAGAATATTGAAAGCTTCTTATTATTTATTAGATATATGACTTCACGCTTATAGGGTACTAAGATTCACTGCTTTTATCCTCTAGCCACAGACATATTTGACTACCACAGACCTCCTTTACTACTTGAACTATCAAGCCAATTAGTAACACAGGCTCCTTGTCCGGCTGGGCACTAGGATGTGAAGATATGTCGTCATTTGCTATTGGGTAGCCCCTCGATTTCGAGTCGGTGATTGTAAGATCAACACAGATCAGAACTAAAGCAGTTCTATGAGATAGTTTCTTGATCTAATCAACTATGTCTTCTAGTCTGTTTGGAAGGAGAACTCATTTTCATTTCATCTTGTGACTCATTCTCTTCGATCTTCACCTTGATTGCTTTTGACAACGTCTTTTTAACTGAACTACAACGGTCTGATTCTTTTGAAGAAGATATGAAGGCAATTCAGCGTATACCCGGATGCGACCCCATCTACTCCATCCATCCATGGATAAGGATAAAACAACATCTTTCACTGTTTCGTTGGAAAACCCAACGCTCATATTGACTTTCTTTCGCCGTACTCTAAGGGTACTTTAAAGATTTTGATATCTTTATCTGATAGGAACAGCCTAAACAAAAAGAAAAGGGGTTGTTTTTCGTCAGAATAGGGGCTGTTGACACAATCCCATTTCTTTCTCCTTATTTTCCCCATGTATTTCTTGGAAAAACAAGGGCAATTGAATTTAATTAGCAAGTCTCCAGACTGATTTACTGGAGCAGGAGAAGTCACATCATTGAATTAAGATGCCACTAACTTTATTCCTTACGCTTTTACCGATATTCAGGTCGGCTTTCTTTGTCGGACGTTTTATAGGAACGCACAGCAGGAAGGGCACGGAAGCTACCGTTTCTAGAATGCGAGCAAGCTAGCTTGCTAACTCTCCTAGTGGTTTGGTGGCAAGGAAAGGGGCATTCAGGAAGCGACTAGTCGCTTCTGGCGAAGCTTCTTGAAGGCCGACCACTACATAGAGAGATCCATATGCGAGTCATGAGCGATAGCGACGCCTAGAGAGGCGGAAGCAGTAGCTTCTAAGACGAAGTCGAGCCACTAGTGGAGTGGCCAAGGAGGCCTACTATACCGATACTGGATTAGTAACCGGTGAAATCCCCCAATCATAATTGAAGTGAACTTGGTCTGAATTGTAGTTCAGATTCAAGTCGGTTAAGCGGGAGCGGCCGCAGAAGAATTAAATTCTTGTTCCAATTAAGCGTCGGGCGTGCATTGCATTTTTAGTTCCCATAAGTCTTCTTATTTTTTTTTATCTTCTTTGCCTTCAAATGGGGGCGCACTCATTCTTTTTTTATTTTGTCTCTAGGGTGGCAGGCTTCCTCGGAGTGAAGGCCATTTCAGTACTGTTTATATATATATATATATATATATATATATATATATATATATATATATATATATATATATATAGAGAGAGAGAGAGAGAGAGATTGAGGATGTTTTAACATGCTCAACCTTTTATAAAATGTATTGGTGACTTTTTTTTAACATCAACCATTCAAGGACACATACTTGAATTAAATATATATATATATATATATATATATATATATATATATATATATATATATATATATAGAGAGAGAGAGAGAGAGAGAGAGAGAGGATGTTTTATCACGCTCTCAACCTTTTGGAAAACGTATTGCTAACTTTTATTTCCATAAACCATTCAAGGATACATACTTGAAGTGAACATACCTATATGCAATCTATTTACGATAAGCCTTGGCGTATGACCCTTAACCAATAGTCCTAATTTTTATAATTTTGATTCTAAACTGCTGGAGGAATTATAGATTTAAATAACATGATGTTACAAAATAAAATTAAACAAGAATGATTAGATCATAGTGTCAATAAAAATTTATAAAATTTTTAAAACTAAACGTGTATAATATATCTAAACTAGTATTTCTGAATAATTATCTTTTAGTTATGAAGATAAATAAATGGTATGTTGATATACAAAATTTTTTTAACACAGTATATATATATATATATATATATATATATATATATATATATATATATATATATATATATATATATATATATATATATATATATCATAACATTCATATACTTTGGTTTCTCTATTGAAATGAACACAAGTGGTAAAAAATTACATACATATTTCGTCAGGATGATGATGTTTCGTAGAGAATACAAACTTTTTTCGATACATATATGGAACACATACATAATTAAATTCTATTTAGAGTTTGTCAAAATAATCTTGTGAATATTATGAAGATAAAGTATATAACTACTTGACAATCTCAATTGGTATATAAATATAAGATTTGTTTCAATTATGGTTCATAAAATCATTTCGAAATTCCAAAAAAGATAAACTAACCTAAATAGTACACGACACAATGGCCAACCTCTTTGAAACACGTAAAGTGATCTTTTGTATAAGCCTTTTGGTTTTGTTTCAATGCCATCAATGTCCTATCATGTATTTACTTTTCATTTATTGCATCATTTTAAATGGATAATTATTCTAGTATTTATATTTTTTGCATTTATAGGTAATGGTCATGTATTAAGTAATGTTGGAGCTGGGAAACCACCAAAGTGTAATATAGAATTAAGAAGGTTCATGATGATTATTGTTGTTGTGGTTTCGAAGATACCCCGTGCAGCGGAAGCCTCGATATTTGTATTAAAAATTGTTCAGCGGCTAAATATTGTTGTATTTACACAAAGTAATTGTTATGGCATTATAACTGTTGTAACTCATAATATACGAATGGCTAACCTAGCCTTTTTCTCTATAGAGTCGGTGGTTTATGTATTTGTAAACACGTGAAACACACACACACACACACACACACACACACACACACATATATATATATATATATATATATATATATTTCAATGGACTCAATCGGGTAGCGTGCATCACGCCGTACAAAAGGAACGTCGCGCCTAGTCGATTTACGTACATGTTTCTTTTTTAATTTCGTTTTATGGGTTTATGGTTATTAATCCCTTGCTTGGGATTATAGAAATTCGATAATAATTATCTGAAACGAAAATAATAATTTTGCACCCGGAAACCCTAAAATTGAAAAACCATAATTTAAACAAAAAAGATTCAAATCAATTTAGAATAGCAGTGCAAGTAATAATAAACTAGGCTCTGATACGAGTGTTAGGTTACATGGCATTCTAAGCACATGAATATTGCAACAAGAGAGTAAAAAAATTCTTATGTGCCCATGCAACCTATAAGGATCTTGGCTACGAACATATATTTTTACCATTTAGAGCTTAAATTTGTATATAATTATTAACGTATATTCTCCCAGATTATTAGCCCTAATTGTTAGGGGTTATAATTGTATATTACCATCATTAGTGAGTATTTCTGTAATTAGATTATTGTACTAGGTTTATTCATTCTTGTAATTTGTACGCTTAATATTATTCAGTATACACACAATCAACGGCTTCTTTGCCTCCAATTGCTCTTCACTGTGATTTACGTTTGATCAATGGATTTGATTCACAAATCCTAACATGGTATCAGATCAGTAGGTACTCTCCATTCACACTCAATTTCTCAAATTTGGATTCATACTTCTTAATCGACTCTCAAGAATCAATCAGGGTACCCTTCCAGTCCATCCTCAGGACCTTCGACTGTCTCGTGCCTTGCAGACAATTTTCTATCATTTTTCATTTACATGAACAACTCCCTAGTTCAGACCCGACCTATCTCAGTAGTTCTTGATGGTACCAACTATGTGATGTGGCATCATCACATGACAATCCATCTCAAGTCCCTTGGACTTTACTGTCACACCCCAAAACCGGAACGGCGGAAACGTTCTGGGGTGAATGACGTCATGTCAAGTATCACAACACATGCATTATAGTAATCAAAGTACAACAACCATTGCATTAATAGTAATAATTTTACATGGTTTACATTGCAGAACATCAGAGTAATACAAGTAATAATATAGGGGCAGCTTGGTACTAAACTGTCTTCGTCAGAAGCTCCGGGGATGTACCTGTCTAATGCTGACCTGAGAATACAAGTTATTTGAAAAGCGAGTATCAGCATTTTTACAAATGCTGGTGAGTTCATAAGTATTTAGTGTCGTTTTATTCAAATAACTTTAATAAAAGTGATAGTTTTAGAGTATCCATTAAATTAGAGTCCTTTCCAGAAAATCCTATATTTTCTTTAATAAAAGCAGTCTTCTACCAAGACTAGACGGAATTATGTGGTAAAAACTAGTTTTCCCTAAATCGCTATCATTATCAAAATACAGAATTTGACTATCAAAGAAAGCAAGAGAAATCGGGGAAAGTAACATATGCCTCAGCAGTGAGGACTGCTGACTAAGGCAAAGGAATCATAGACTCTAGGAGAGTATCAAACGAACGACACGCCTGGCTCAGTCTAACAAAAGAGACACAGACCCCAGACGGTACCAAAATGAAGGGTACAGCTAGCAAGGTCTCTAAACAGAGAATACAGACCCCAGACAATATCAAATGAAAGATACAGCTAGCATGGTCTAAACAAAAAATACAGACCCCAGGCAGTATCAAATGAAAGATACGGCTAGTAAGGTCTAAAACAGAGAATACAGACCCCAGGCAGTATCAAATGAAAGATACAGCTAGTAAGGTCTAAATCAGAGAATACAAACCCCAGACAGTATCAAATGAAAGATACAGCTAGTAAGGTCTAAAAACAGTGTGACTCTGAGAGTGGGTTTCCAGCATACAGTGTAAGTTGCTGGTGAAATACCGTTACCATAAGACCATGAATTATAAGGTAACCTGGGATACTCATAACCATAATAACCGACACTAGAGTACCTGACGCCCTACAAGCATTTATAAAATATGACATTTGTCACCCCTTGGCTTGGTGGGCCGTGGACTGTAGCTAGTAGTCAGGGTGCGGGGGTGTCAATCCTATATAGATCTATACATACAATGTCCGCTCTCCCTACAGGAGACTCTGGTTACCAACTAGACGACGGAGAAGGCCGTGTCCCGAAGATGCATCCCAAATAGTGGGTAGTGGGTTTCATTTGTAAGTGTTGAACTAGAGGTAGACACTCATAATTGGACTGACTAGAGTAAACCTATATGTCTATGCTCGTATACATAATATATAGCTAATAAATCAAACGACCTTTGGACGGCCATCCGATCCCACCAGACCACATCTCAACGAAGAAAAGGAAATAGGGCGGACAAGCCTTCCTAAGTCCTTCAATCATTATTTATATGCACCTATACAAGCACAGACATACATCTAACTACGACTGAGTGTGTAACAAGTGGAAACGTATCGTGATGTATAACCGAATCGTGGTGTGTAAACGTACAGTGTGGAATAACCGAATCATGATGTATAAACGTACAGTGTGGAATAACCGAATCGTGGTGTATAAACGTTAACTAATATAAGTGTATCACGAAGTGGAAACGACAACAGGTGAAGTAAGAGCATCTAACAGGTATAAGCTACCACAAGTATAAGAGAAGTATAGGTAATAACAGGTATAAACGCATCACGAAGTGAAAGCGTTATCAAGTAGGAACTTTGACTAAGAAGGAGTATCAAAACATGGAAGAAAAACCTTTATTCTAGATAAAATCACGACAGGGTATTCTGTCGTATAATAAGTTTGAAAACCTTTAGAAATCCTTTGGAAACTTTTCATAAACCAGTTTAAAATGAACTTTGATAAAACAGTGTAAGTAAGAGTTTTGAACAAGTGAAAACATTTTAGAAAACCATTTATACTAGCCTTCTCGGTAAAACCGTTTACAGTGTGGTAAATCCTTGTGCATGCGGGTTATCAATCACATGTGATTGATATGATAACTGGCATGTTTAACTTGTATTCCCCCTATAAAACATGCAAAAGTATTTAAAAGGTTCATTCAGGGGTATGAACTCACCAGATGTAAGTGGATCCGACGAAGGTGCCGGTTGAGTGTTCGGTGTCAAGTAAAGACTTGAACACACTTAGTGACCTATTAACATATGATAACATATGTTTACATGTAATTAGCACATATAATACCAATTAAACAAGTATACGCACTCCAATGAACTAAAACACTTCAAAACAAGTGTTTGGAGCGACCCGGGTGACATCTATGGACGTGTAATGATGGATGGGACTTGGGAATTGAGTTTACTCTTCAAGAGTAAAATCCTTAGGGAGTTTTCAGCCACATACCCCATACATACATGATTTCACGGCCGTGAACTCATGATTGGGTGTTTTGGGGTGCTAAATGGCTTAAATGCACATGGTAAATGTTGGAATGGATTTTTCTAAAGCCTTGGAGTGGATTGTACTAGCACATATATTATTTATGGGAGTTCACGGCTGTAAAATTGGAGTTTACGGATGTAAACTCCCCCCAAGCTCAAACCATAATTATTTTGGAAGGCTAGGACAAACACATATGATTCCAACTAATTTTCTAAGCCTTGGTATGAATTTAGGGCACCTTTTAACATGTTTCTATGAGTTTACGGCCCTGGAACTATTTCTTGGGAAGCTTTGGCCGTAAACTCCTAAATGGAGGGTGTTTGACATGTTTAAGGTCCCCAAACTATTTTTAGATGATTCTAGGATTTATTCCAAGGCTATTGGGGGTGTTGAGGGCATTTCTAACACTCAAACATGAGTTTACTCCCCATAATGAGGATTTTACGGCCCAAGGATATTCTTGGGCAGTAAACTCATGTTTACTCCCCAAAAAGTTAGTTCAAGGTGTTCTAAGCCGGAATATGTAAGCCTAAAAGTCATATCTAAGCCTTAGGGACAATTTGGAGGGGTTTTGGGGCTTAAACCCCCCCCCCCCCCCCCCCCCCGTTAAATGGTGTTCACGGTCCAAGAGTGTTCTTGGGCCGTAAACACATGATTTTGTCCTTAATTTATGTTTTAAACACGAATTTGCATGCTATATAAGCTATACAACAAGTTATGATAGTTTACCTACTCGTTTGGGGCTCGAAACGGATGATTTTTGGCTCGAAATTAAGTTGTAGAGAGAGAGTATAGAGAGAGGATGAAAAAGGTGGAAATGAAGTTTACTCTCCCTTATATAGGGGTTGGAGTTGGGGCTCAGTGGAAATCTACTCGATACTTCCGTTAAACGGGGCTTTTGGTCGCACCCGATTTAGTGGTCGTAATAATAAAAACTAACTTTTTCCAATTAAATGGAAATGTATATTACGTGTTTTTATTTATCTTATCACGACGTTAACGACATAAAAAAAATATAAATAAAAACATTTATTTATTTTACGACCTCGAATTAACGGAACTTTATACAATGGAATATTCCGTTAACGGTAACGGGGTAATGCAACGGGATAAACTTTGGGTTGTCACATTTACAGCTATGTGACTGGTACTACTACAGCCCCTGTTAAGAACACAGATGAAACTGATGTTGCATTTGCAAAACGAAGTGACGACTGGGACATCAAGAATGTTAAAATTCTTGGTTTCCTTAATGCCTCCACTACAATAGAGGTTCACCAACAATTTCTTGGGTACACGACTGCAAAACAAGTATGGGATCTCTTAGCCAGACGCTTCACAACCACTAGCCTTTCACATCATTACCAATTGTGGTCATCTTTTCAGAGAAAACGACAACAACCCGATCAATCTGTTAGTCAATATGTTTCAGAGATGCAAGTGATTCGTGATCAACTTAATGTTGTAGCCCCTCAAGTTTTTGATAAAACAGCCGATAAGTTTAGAGCTTAGTTTAGTCAGTTGCACCTTATCACTCTTCTTATGGGTCTTACTGACAAATTTGAGAATGTTCGCTCATCCTTACTTCGCAGACACCCACTCCCTACAATTGATGCTGCCATTTCAAAACTCATAAGTGAGGAAACTCGGATCAAGTCCCGCACCCAAACTTTATCAGACACTGTGCTTCATGTTCCTTTCTCGAAAAATAAAGGAAAATCTCAAGAAAAATGGAACACTAGTGAGTGTTCTTTCTGTAAGTCTACCTCACACCTTCTTCTAAATTGTCCGGTTCACTCGTGTAAGTGGTGTGAGGTCAAACACCCAAAACACTATGGATCCGAATGTCCAAAACATCCTCGTCGCACTAAGTCGTCTAAGTCCTAATATCCACCAGTTAGAGCAAATGTTGTTGCTGGTTCGATTACACTTGAAACTACTACTCCCAATACAAATATCGATCTGATGGAACTTATGAGGATGAATCAAGAGTTGATCGAACGCATCATGACCGACTCGATGGGAGCCAATGAAACCAACTCTTCTACAGGTAACATGTGGTTGTATGACTCCGGTTGCTGCAATCACATGACTCCCCTATCAAATATCTTTGATTCTAAACAACCTTCTCCAACATTGCAATCTGTTAGTACCGCAGATGGGACATGTTTACCTATTGACTTTAGTGGACATGTATCCACTCCTCAGTTATCATTAAATCAAACGGTCCATGTCCTAAACCTATCTATCAGTCTTGTCTTAGTTGGGCAACTTTGTGAATCCGGATTAATTTGTCTATTTTCCCCTTTTGGCTGTGTTGTGCAGGATCCGCGGACCAAGTAGGCAATTGGAATAGGCCGTAGGGTTGGAAGAATGTTTGAAGTTATTTACCTTCGTCTCCCACCTTCATCTTCCAATTTTGTTGCTTCTACTTCTAGTTTATCATCTTTTGATATTTGGCATGCTAGATTAGGTCATATTTCTCAGTCAAGACTTAATATGCTTGTCCAGTCTGGTTTACTTGGTTATGTTAAACCTTCATCATTTTCTTGCATATCTTGTGAACTTGGTAAACATCATGCCTTACCATTTAATGCAAATGAATTTATTTCTTCTCAATCTTTTGATATAATTCACTCTGATGTTTGGGGACCAGCACCTCATTCCACTATGGGGGGTGCACGGTATTTTGTTATATTTGTTGATGATTGTACTCGATTTACTTGGATTTATTCGATGCAACACAGGTCTGAACTACCAAACATTTGTATCAACTTTGCAAAAATGGTTCAAACTCAGTTCTCCAAATCTATCAAAGTCTTTCGTGCTGACAATGCCATGGAATACAAAGAGTCTTCTCTTCTTTCTTTCTTGCATCAACAAGGTACCGTGTCTCATTACTCCTGCCCAGGTACGCCTCAAAAAAATGGGCGTGCCGAAAGGAAACATCGTCACATTCTAGACACAGTTAGAACTCTTTTGATCTCTTCACAGGTTCTTGAACGATTTTTGGGTGAAGCAACTTTCACAACGGTTTACACCTTTAATCGACATCCTACTCCTATTCTTCAAAACAAGTCCCCTTATGAACTTCTCCATGGTATATCACCTGCTTACAATCTTCTTCGGGTGTGGGGTTGTGCTTGCTTTGTTCAGCTACAACCTCATGAATGATCAAAACTTGAACCTCGTTCTCGCTTGTGTTGCTTCCTTGGGTATGGAATTGAACACAAAGGGTCTCGATGTTGGGATCCTATCTCTAAACGCCTACGTATCTCTCGCCATGTCACCTTTTGGGAACATAAGACTTTCACATCACTCTCCAAGTTTCAAATTGATTCTCCTTCAGAGTCTCTCTTTTTCATCGATCCATCGGTCTCTCTCGACTCATATAACTTAGACTTCACTGAACCTGACTCTTTGATTTCAAACTCATCTGCTTCGACTATAGGAGGTCAAACAGAACGATCGCCTATTCATGAGATGTCTCCTCAACCCTCGGATCCACCACCTCCACCAAGACGTTCTGAAAGGGTAAGAAACATTCCTTCCTATCTACGTGATTTTGAATGTTATTCAACTATTATGTCTACTCACAAACCTACCTCATATAAGGAAGCTGCCTCTAACCCTTTGTGGCAGAACGCTATGCAAGATGAACTTAAAGCCTTAGAAAAGGCCCAAACCTGGGAATTTGTTCCGCTTCCTCCAGGAAAGTCTCTTATAGGCTCTAAATGGGTTTACAAAGTAAAGACTCGTTCTGATGGCACCGTTGACAGGTACAAAGCTCGACTTGTTGCCAAAGGATTCCATCAAGAATATGGAATTGACTACGAAGAGACCTTTGCTCCAGTTGCTCGTATAACATCAGTTCGTAGTTTACTTGCCATTGCAGTAGCTCGCCGTTGGTCTATGTATCAAATGGATGTTAAAAATGCCTTCCTCAATGGGGATCTCGCTAAGGAAGTCTATATGCGTCCCCCAAGTGGTGTTGATCATCCATCTAGTCATGTTTGTCATCTCCGAAAAGCTTTATACGGTTTGAAACAAGCACCTCGTGCTTGGTTTGAAAAGTTTAGCACCACCATTACCTCTCTGGGTTTTTCCCCTAGTCCATATGATTCAGGGTTGTTCACTCGAACAACAGGTACCTTTACCATCCTTCTCCTATTGTATGTTGATGATATGATTATTACTAGAAGTGATAGTGCAGGCATTGTGAATCTCAAACAATCTCTCAGCTCTTGTTTTGAAATGAAGGATCTCGGTAATCTTCATTACTTTCTTGGCCTTGAACTCTTAACAGATGATTCTGGAGTATATTTATGCCAAGCTAAGTACATCTCAGATCTTTTATCCCGGTCAGGAATTACCGACGCCAAGGTTGCCTCAACGCCCCTTGAACCCAACTCCCACCTGGTTCCTAGAAGTGGTACTCCTCTCCGTGATCCTACCGTCTACCGACAGTTGGTTGGCTCGTTGGTTTATCTCACTGTTACGCGTCCCGACCTAACATATGCAGTTCATATTGTTAGTCAATTTATGGCTGCCCCCTACTCTGATCACTATGCAGCTGTTCTTCGGATTCTTTGGTACCTAAAAGGTACCATGTTTCATGGGCTCAATTTCTCCTCTAAGTCCTCTCTGACCCTAAGAGCTTTTTCAGATGCTGATTGGGATGGTGACTTGACTGGCAGACGGTCCACTACTGGTTATTGTTTCATTCTCGGGGATTCTCTTATATCCTGGCGTAGTAAGAAACAGTCTCTCACCGCACGATCAAGTACTGAAGCTGAATATCGAGCACTTGTCGATACAACACAGGAACTACTATGGCTTCATTGGTTATTGGCAGATATGGGTGCTCCTCAGACTCTTCCCACTTCATTGTTGTGTGATAACAAAAGTGCCATTCAGATTGCACATAATGATGTTTTTCATGAACGTACAAAACATATTGAGATTGATTGTCATTTTGTTCGCCAACATGTTGGCAAGACCATTAAACTTCTATCAATCTCGTCAACCGATCAACCTGCCGACATTTTTACTAAAGCTCAATTTACCTAGTCGCTTTCAGTATCTTGTTTCCAAACTCAAGTTGGATCATACTTTCCCTACTTGAGTTTGATAGGGGGTATTAACGTATATTCTCCCAGATTATTAGCCCTAATTGTTAGGGGTTATAATTGTATATTACCATCATTAGTGAGTATTTATGTAATTAGATTATTATACTAGGTTTATATATTCTTGTAATTTGTACGCTTAATATTATTCAGTATACACACAATCAACGGCTTCTTTGCCTCCAATTGCTCTTCACTGTGATTTACGTTTGATCAATGGATTTGATACACAAATCCTAACAATAATATATCTAAAACTCACTTTCTTTAAAAATTTGAACACCATTAAACATTTGAGGAATATGCTAAAACAAACTATTAATTCCAAATCTTACGTGAAAACATAATAACAAATATAAGTTTTAAATTCTAGGCTTTTGCTCAATATTAAATCATGAATGTAACGTGTTTCTATGTAGTAGAATTTATTACGATTACTTAATTTGAAAGGTCTCATAAACTTTCAATCATCAAAATACTGTGTTTTATTATTTTACTAAAACGAATTGACTTGTTAAGGACGTGCTTTGTATCATTTTGTATCAATGGTGCTTTATATATATATATATATATATATATATATATATATATATATATATATATATATATATATCACATTTGCTTGTGCGAATCTATATCTAAGAGATTTTGAAGAAAAAAAAACTTTGTACATGTTCGTATGAAAATACTTTTTAATGTGCATATAAAAAAACAAATATGAATATGCATCAAAAATACATTCTTTTTATTGAAAAACTCATTTTTTTTAAATATTAGTTTATAAACATAAAATATTTATTCGTTGAATTCAGAAAACTATTTTTTCTATTATTCAAAATATTTTATACAAAAAAAAACTTTTTTTTATTTAACGAAAATTAAAAAAATATTTTTAAATCAGTATTTATAAGAAGAATTTTTCATAATAATGCATTTTTTTATATATTTTTATATTTTTTTTCCATATCCACAATTAAACAAATTTAGTTAAACAAATTTGCTTATGCACAATGATATTATTTTTTTCTAATTACATTACAAATATTTTTGATATGTATATACACATGCACATGTGAAATTCGATGTCAAAGTTGCATGTAGATAAAAAGCTTATCGGCTAACTCCCCAAATTTAGTTCTCCAATAATCATATATATATATATATATATATATATATATATATATATATATATATATATATATATCAAGGTTGTAAAAATCGTTCGACGCTAACTCGACGGTCAACTCCTGTCGATCGGCAACCATAGAATATTAATAATGTATTAAAATTAATCAAATATTAATATATTTTAAGAAAAAGAAGTAGTTCAAAATTAAAAAATAAGAAAATTTATAATTTGAAATTCTGAAAATATGAAAATATGATCATTTTGGTATATAATATATGAAATTTCGAAAGTTTTAGATAAAAAAAACAAAGTTGGTGTTTCGAATTTTTTTTGAATTTTAATTTTTTTGTCTTTTTTTTTTTTTTTTTGCTTTTTTTGACCGACTAATCACGCCAAAGTTGGTTAATCCAAAATTCCGATTAATACCCTAATCTTCGACGGTTGGAGAACATCTATCAATTAATCCACGATTAATCGCCAATTACTCCCGATTTTTGCAACCATATATATATATATATATATATATATATATAAATATATATATATATATATATATATATATATATATATATATATATATATATATATATATATATATATATATATATAGGGAAGAGTTATTTGGAAAACAAAAAACCCTAAAAATCATAAAATTGTATAAAAAATACCAAGATATCACAAAACTTTTTTTTGAATTTTTTTATCAAAAAATCGCAGCATTTTTTACAATTTCGCTGAAAAAAAAAATTAAAAAATCATTTTTTTTGTAAAAAAAACAAAAGATTCAGCGATTTTGACCTAAAAGATCTGATTTTTTGATAAAAAAATTAAAAAAAAAAGTTTTGTGATCTCTAAGTATTTTTTTTAATGCATTTTAATTATTTTTAGGGTTTTTTGTTTTTCATAGAACCTAAACATATATATATATATATATATATATATATATATATATATATATATATATATATATATGGAGGATGTTTTATCACGCTCTCAACCTTTTATAAAACGTATTGGTGACTTTTTTTAACATCAACCATTAATGGACATATACTTGATTTAAATTTATATATATATATATATATATATATATATATACACACACACACACACACACACATAGAGTTAGGTTCATGTGAGGCGTCCTAATTTTGTGAGACAGTGAGACGCAATCCTAGCCACTCATTTAGCAGATAAAAAAACATTTTTAAAATGCAAAATAAGTGAGAATTTTTGAAAAAAAAAATTTAAATATTATTTTCGGAATTTATATTTTCCAAAAAAAATTTAAAAAAATTTAAATAACGACCAAAATAAATTTAAAAAATACATTTTTTTTTCATATTCTAGTAGAATATTAGAATATTCTACATATCTGACAAATCTAATAGAATATTTGGCAAGTAAGTCTTATATGTCAAGAGGACAGTGGGAGTCTTAAAGATCTTGAAAAGGCCTCCAGATCTAATCAAGAAGAAAAACCTATAGTATATCACTGATACACGACTTGAGGTTTATAACATGTCGTGTTGACATATTCCTATTTCTATGCCCATTCTAGTTAAAGTTGGCTTTGTATATGAGTTCTGAGAGTTCTCAATTGGTTGCATAACAACTTGAAAGCAATGGCAGGCCCTTGTGCTGCCAGGTGGCAAGAAATTAAGATTGAGTTCAATCCATATGAGTTTGGATTTGTCATTATCCTTGTCTTGTGATTATGGTTTTGACAAATTTACATGGATAAGAACACATACACTATAAAATCTAAGTGTCATAAAGTTTCTCTCTGATTCATGAAAATGATGGTGAGGAAACGCTTTCACTAAGTATATTTTAATTAGATAGCAATTGTTATATTTGCATTCTCAAAGTCGTTAGTGGAACATGTGTGGTTAACCGGCACACTAACATGGACTTGTGAGGAATGTCAAAGGTCAAAACAATTAAGACTGTGATTATGGCATCCTTCTTCATAGTTCTAAAATTGTTTAGACACACATGTGTGCTATCTAAGGAAATGTGTATGATTTTGATAAAGTTTTATTAAAGCATCTCGTATCAGAAATATGAACTTTGGTAAGAAACTCAATTAAATATTGATTTATAGAAGTCTAGCTGATTTCTGAGTACATGTCAAAGCTAGTAGGAGCATAAGTTTTATGCTAATAATCATCATGCAAGTGGGAGCATGATAATTATAGTAAGTGTTGCAAGTTAACAATGTTAATTATAAAAAACAAAAGGTTTCAATTGGGAAAAAGTTGTTTTTCTATAATTAAAGGAGAGGAAATTATACTTCATTTCAATTCTAAAAGCTTAGATTGAGGTGTTAATCATATTTAGTCAAGGATATATATGAATTTCATGTTGGAATGGCTCAACATAAGGAAATTCCATATATGGGTCCATTATTTGCGTTCTAAAATTCGATTATGATTACGACATCCCTATTCATAATCTGAATTATGAGAACTTGGCAAATAGAAATAGGAATATTATAGCGAAAGACTGGTCTAGTATCATATCTTTATGAATCGTGTCCCATACGCTTCGGATATAGGATCAATTGCATGTGCTATAATATTCATTTGTTCTAAATTTTTTCCAAATGCCCAGAGCATTAAGAGGGAAAAAGTACTAGAACTAGATATGACTAATTTGATTAAGCAATTTTCGAGGACAATCTAAGGTTTACCAAAGATTGGTTGCTCAGGGATAGTTGGAAGTATAGTGTTAAATTTTGGAAGAACCATATTGACATATTCTGAAAAGAGGCAACTCTTGTTTAGAAGTGATAGTCAAAATGAGAATATGGAAATATTCCCATAGGTGGAAGTTATTCATTAAATCTGTGTAAAATTAGGAAACTTTATGCAAGAAGGATGTTCAAAGAAATAAACTTTGAATATGAGACTTCGGTTCCATGGAATTGATCTCCATTGGAATACTCTGTAATGTCTATTGACAAGTCTTTGTGACTTTGTGCATAATCATTACAAGAGGTCGAATGCATATAAGTTTAGAATCTAACATATTTAAGTAAATGGCTGGAATCTGGGACTCATCCATTTATGGTAAGGATTTGGGATTGTGAAATGAGTATCATTGGAATTAATGTTCAGTCGATCTATTTCACAAACTAAAGATCATAGAAAAACTTAGTATGCATACTTGGTGTATGGCATGACTAATGTTTAGACAAACATAGTGTGCATACTTGGTGTATGGCATGATTAGTGTTTAGAAAACATAGTGTACATGCTCGGAGCATGGGACAACTATTGTTTTAATTCAAGTATAAAGTTGATAGTTTGAAGCACTATACAAGGAATAATGTGCAATCAATATGGTGATAAATAAAAGGTGTTTTATTTATATTCATAAGTCCAGAGACTATAGTTGATTCGATTATTCTTGTGTTTCACTTTGCATGTTTTGACTTCCAGAATAACTAAGTCGCTCTCCCTGAATGACTAAGTTATTCAAACCATCCATATTTGGTCATGTATTGGAAGTATATATGAATCAAGACTGTCATGGGTTGGATTGTAGAGGTCTAAGATATTGGACAAAGTGGTGCTACAACACTTATGAGTGCTCATAAGTTCTGAGTATTGGATTCAACCCACGCTCACTGGTATCACTTCATGGAATTTTATCTCGAGTGATTGTGAGACGGTAATATCATATAAGTCTTCAAACCTAGAGATATGTCTTGTTGCCTATGAATTGGCTATACATTGATCGTACGAAACCGCATTGGTAACTCGATGTTATAAAACGTGCCTTTGTGTATGATTCAACAAGTAGTAGAACAAGCATATGAGTCGAAGTTTATCTGTTCCTTCTTGGATTAGAAGCGATATATGGGCCCCTCGATGATTTTGTGTTGACCCATGTACTGGGCCCAGTCAGAACTAAGTTGATCTGTTCACTTAAGTTCTATGTCAAACAAATCGGAAACCGGGAAACAAATTGATGGACAATAAGTAAGACATTGTTCCATGTATTTGTCCGATTGATATCTAGAATAGAGGATTGTATGATCACTTATCTTAAATGGAATATCATCGTCATCTTAGTTCCGCGAGACCTTGAAAAGAGCTATGATTGCTAGTCGATTCCTGAAGTCATACTTGCAGTTATAGTTATTAGACTTATCCATGTGGGAGACTGTTGGATTAGGTGTCTAAGTTCATAACCATTTATGGGTTGTACTTGACCCGACCCGACATGGTCCATTTGGGTTGCATGGCATCATGCATTTGGATAAACTAAAATGAGAGAAATAACACTTATGGTTTATTAATATATTATAAGTTCTAATATATTAATAATATTATTTAATAAGTTTTGATCAAGAATTAATCTAGTATTAATTAAGTGATCAAAAGATGACTAATTAAATATATGCATTGATTATGTAAATCATCCATAACTTGTATAGTGGGCTAAAGGCTCCATGGGTGATCAAGTTGGGCTAAGGTCCATAAGATGCTCCATGGGAGTTACAAACCCATGGGTCATGGAAATGAAGAGCCGTGTTACATTAGGGTTTACATGGTGTAACCCTAACTGTAACACATTATATAAAGGATATGAAGCTCACCAAAATCGGCCACTAGAAGCAAGATTGAGGGCTAGCCGATTTTCTAAGTGTGACATTCTCTCTCAAAGTTTAATCCAAGTGCATTTGGTGTTGTGTGAGACATTTGAGGCATCACACTTGGGGTGCTACGCTCACAAGGTTTTCAAGGAATCCAATAACTACAAGGTATGTATTTCTAGCTATCTTTTATGGTTAAAAGTTCCCCATGTATCCTCGATAGGATTAAGAACCTTGGAAATCAAATTTTGCATGTATTTTAGACAAACATAGATCCAAGGTTTATAGGGTTGCATGTACACCTTAGGAGTGTTAGAATGCTCAAAACCCAACAGATAAAGTATATAACTACTTGACAATCTCAATTGTGTATATAAATATCAGATTTGTTTCATTTATGGTTCATTAAATCATTTCGAAATTCCAAAAAGATAAACTAATGTCACACCCCGCTAAAGCGAAAACACGAGGCGTGGCAGTACAAAGGGTTTCATAGCAAAAGTTAAAAGACAACACCAACCATAGTATTAAAAATCATTACAAATTTACAATGGGTTTGAACAACTTTTAAAAGAAATTACAATGTAATTTGAAATACTAAACATGCAAATGCTCCTAAAAGTGATGTGTCCCTAAGTGCCACTTACTCGATGATTCCTTAAAAAGCATGTA
Source organism: Lactuca serriola (assembly GCF_051521515.1). Taxonomy (NCBI): domain Eukaryota; kingdom Viridiplantae; phylum Streptophyta; class Magnoliopsida; order Asterales; family Asteraceae; genus Lactuca; species Lactuca serriola. Next base: position 74,944,432 of record NC_136411.1, on the reverse strand, counting down.
AAATGAGCGGTCAACTACCGAATTAGTTGGTGAGCTCACAAGTTAAAAATAATATTGGTTTCATGAATCGAAATCAAAGTTTTGACATATGTTTCCATAGATAAAAATATATTGCTAAAATGAGTAAATAAGTTTGTATAAACAAAGTTCGTTTTCATCATGAGAGATAAAGTATGTTGCCCAAATGAGATGCAACGTTCATATCCTCATGGGAAATTAAGTTTGTTACTAAAATGAGAAAACAAGTTTCATTGCTACAAGGAGCAAAAAAGTTTGTTACTATAAGGAGCAACCAAGTTCGTTGCTAAAACAAGTAAATAAGTATCTAGTTACAAAAGTTCGTTGTTATAATGAGATACAAAGTTTATTGTTATAATAAGTAACGAGTTTGTATGTGTATGAGCAAACAATGAGTTCCCAACCAAGCCTATGACTGATGCTCTATCAAGATCTATGCTTATTGTTCCATAAATTATATGGTATCATGCACTCCAGCAATCGGGTGAGTGAGGAGTTGTCAATTCCTAATAGCGCTATCCGTAATGACCATTGTCTCAAAGAGTTAATGGTTGGGTTAAAGTGTAAGAGAAGAGACGTGAGACGATAAGGCCTCATGTTTCAAGTTGCATAAACATACATAGAAAAATATAGCAATCATGTTTGATACAAATCAATTTGAATACAAACGAACAAATAAATAGATTTTCGGACATGCTTTTCCACCCCAAATCATAAAAACTAAAAATAGGGGAGTGGTGAATACTCACAATATGTAAAATATAGCAACCAAGTTTATACGAGTCAAATAAATACAATGAGCATAAATAGTTTAGGACAAGTTTTTCCACCACAAAACATTTAAAAACCGAAAATAGGGGAGAGGTGAATACTCACAATGCATTGAGATGATGCAAATGATGCCTTGATCTAAGTTCCACTTGTACCACTACTGAATCATACAATAATGGTATACGCTAGTGAGTTTCTATGTCAAAATCTAATGCTAATATACTACTACAATAGAATTATGTCAATATTGGGTCAAAATTTAATATTGATAAGTTACAAAAAAAATTCTGAAATGGTGAAATTTTATAACTCATGTGATTAAGAAAATTTTGAATATTAATTTCCAGATTTTTGTAATATTAATAGAGGGTATTTCAACACATTTAAAGGTGTTTTAAGCTCCTAAAAATAAAAAATATTATCAAACAATTTCCAAAAATTCTCAAACTTTTTAGTTTCATTCTAAACATAGTAGAGGTCTTATAGAAAATTTTCCTTGAATTTTTGATGTGATTAACTTTTTTCTCCAATTTTTAAGCCTTCATAACAATATAAATTCGTGAAAAATAGTATCCAGATGATAAAAATTCCCAAACTTTTTAAAATAATGAAATTGAGCATATTTAAGTTGGGGAAAAAAATGGGTTTCTAAACAGTTTAACCTGATTTTATAATTTTTGTGCATTTATTCTAACCAAAATGAAAATAAATAGAAGATAGTTTCCAAAATTGCCCAAAAGTTTTGTAACACTGTTATTATACATATAGAAGCTGTGAAAAATATAAAAGATATTTTTCAGTTAGTTTTTTTATTTTTCTTTGTTTTATTCTCTTGAATAATTATTAATTGGTGAATAATTATCAATCAGTTAAATTAAATTACCAAATTTTTTCAAAACTTCATTTACAGTGTACATAATATGTGAAAATGCCAATGATGAATTTTATATATGTAATCCGATTTTGTGGATTCAAGTGTATTTAATATTAGAAAATAGAAGAAAAATAGCATACTGAATAGAAAAATCATCCAAAATTTCATTTAGAGTTATAATATATTACAAGATCTTATGGTACATTTTCATGAATTGTGTATGAGTAGAACTATTTTACCTTTTTTAGTCCATTTTAAATACAAAAATCAGGGAAAAATAGGAATGCATTATTAAAAATTCTGAAAATATTTTTCTGAGTCTTATACATAGGGTAGGAGCTGCGAAAATTATTGGATACCCTTTTCACATTCTCTAAAGTGGTTTTATTGTTTATTGGGGATAAATAAAAAGAAAGTTTAAAACCACAATAAAAAGTAACAAAAATCGATGAAACTTAATGAGATGTCATTATTTACCATAGAGGTCATTCACGAATTTATCTAGGATTTATAGACCTCAGGAAGTATTTTATACTCCCTCGGTCCCAATATTATTGTCCACAAACAAAAAACACACAAATTAAGAAAAACATTAATTATCACTAACTTTATTTAATAAAATGACAGTTTTGTCCTTACTTTGCATTTAATGTTCCATTACATGCTTAGTTGGTTAAGTAATAATGAGGGGGTATTTTGGTAAAAATGTTATTTATTTTTAGAAGTGGACTATTATTTTGGGACAAACCAAAAACGAAAGATGGACTATAATTTTGGGACGGAAGGAGTATGATTTATTGCCCTATTTTATTGCAATAATTATAATAATTCGAGAAAAATAAATTATTTTCTGAAAATTTACAGATAATCTTATTTTATTAATGGGATTCTTGAAAAAATTGATTTTGATCATAAAAGAGTTTTAGGTATTTATTTGGGAATAAATCCTTTATGAACATATTTGAAAGCTTTTAACAACAAATTTGATCATCTAGCATCTATGCTTGAAGATCATCACATGCATGTTGGTTTGAAGACCATTCATGAGTTTGAAATGTTCAAAATTCGTTTTTGAAAGAAAACTTTGGATGCATGTGGTGTTTTTCCACCAAAACATGTTGAAAAGTGCATTTCCTTGATTTTGACTTAGGTTTAGGTCATGAGACTTCACCATCTACAACATGCATGTTGTTTTGGGGTGAAATCCTACCACCATCATCATCAAAACCGTGAGTATGAGCAAGTGTTCATGATTTTACCATAGAATGGAGTAGAAGAAGGAGAAAGTGTAAGAAAAATAGCAAAACTTGAAGGAAAAGTGAAGGGGAATGAATGATTTTCGGGTTTACCTTTAAGAACACTCCTAGATGATGAACATTTCAAGTTTTAGGAGTGTTTTTAGGTCCTATTGTATGGAAATTTTGTGGTTCATGGAGAGAGGAAGAGAAAATAAATAGAAAATGAAGTGAGGGAGTGTGAGAGAGAAAGTGAAGTATGGAGAAATAGAGAGGAATTGATTGAATGTGTTGGGAAGAAGAGAGAGGGGAGGGAGGGAGAGAGAGAGAGATCTGACTTTTTGAGGTATAATACCCTCTATTAATCTTTTTTCTTTATAATAATCAAATCTTTTATAAAAAAATATCAAAGTTTTATAAAATATACAACTTAACCTAGCTTTTATCCATAAAACCTTGGTTTTTGGCTTATAAATTAAGGGTAAATGTTAATGACTTAATTTTTATTATTATTGATGATATTTTCCTGAATTTAATTATTTTGAAGTGATAGTATAAGGTTCATAACAAACTTTAGGGAGTTTTACGTGTGAAAGTTTATAAATTTGAGTTTACGGCTTTTAGGGTTTTTTTTCGGATTTTGCTAAACTTTGAATATCAAAATAAATTGAATCTTTGAGACTTCAAATTATTTTTGTGTTTCCTAACTCTTATTCGAGTTAGAAATAATGTTTGTAATTTATTTTTATCGGTTCTTGGTAATCTGCCTACATATTATTTCTCACTGTTCGTTGCACCCTCTGGAGTCATAAATACTATGGAAGGGATTAGAAGCAAATTCTTATGGGGTATGAATGATGATGGGAAGAGGAAAATCAACTGGGTTTCTTGGCAAAAGGTGGTGTCCCTTAGAGTAGCTGGCGGTCTGGGGATGGGTTCACTTAAAGCTTTGAATCTAGCACTAATCGGCAAATGGTGGTGGCGGTTGCGCAATGAGGGTGCAAGTCTATGGAGGGAGTCTATTATGGGTATCCATAATCTCAAGAATAAAGCTGCTGACTGTATCTCAAAAAAGTCCATTCTGGGTGTTTGGAACAATATAGCAGGGGTAAAAAGAGAGTTCTCAAAAGCTGGAATCAATTTTGATGAAGTAATCAAAAAGCTGGTGGGTAAAGGAGATTGCACGTTGTTCTGGTTAGATAAATGGCTGGACAGCGAAAATTTAAAATCAATGTTCCCAGAATTGTACAAGCTGGAGAAAACTAAAAAGTGCAAAATAAGGGACAGGATAAACACCGGGGGAATAACATGAGAATGGAAATCGAGTCCATCCTCTAGCTTTCAAGCATGTGAATTTGCTGAATTGGCTCTCAAAGTGGAGTCATTCCTACCAAACTCCCAACCAGACAGGTGGGTATGTAGCATCTCTGGGGATGGGGTTTACCACGTTAATGTGGTAAGGGAACAGATAGATACGGTGGGCTCGAGTATTGAAGGAGGGAAGATCGATTGGATTCTTGAGGTCCCGACTAATGCGGTGTTTCATTTGGAGGGCGGTCTTAAATGGTATCCCAACTGCATGTGCTCTCCAAAAGAGAGGAATCAACTTCAACACAGTTATGTACAACTATTATGATCTGGAAAGAGAAGATACTGATCATGCTTTGATCAAGTGCTCGATGGCAGCAAAGGTGTGGGAGGAGATGTTCAGGTGGTATGGCATTCCCCATCCTCAATTTGGGAATATAAGTGACATGGTGAGGTTCTGCTCTACATGGGGAAGATGCTTAAAGAAGAGGAGGAACCTAATTGGCATTTGTTATGGTACTGCATGGCTAATCTGGAGATCAAGGTGCAATTTTGTCTTTAGTAAGATTCGGATATCACCCAATCAACTGGCGGTGAACATTCAATCCATGGTGTTTCCATGGATTAAACATAAGAGAGTTAATTGTTCATATAATTGGATTGATTGGTGCTCTAGTCCTTCCTATTGTATGTAAATATTTCTTGTCTGCAGTTTGTACTTTTGGCCTATAGGTTCTTGCTATTTGGCCTCTTTTCTAATATATTATTTGTCGATTCCAACAAAAAAGTATACTAGCCCTAGTCTTCAACTTTGACTTAAGTTTTTATGAGACTTTGACCTAATTTCTACTATTAGGTCAAGTGCAAGATGGGTGTATATGATTCATGAAGTGGTGTTCAATTCAAGGAATGACCCGAATATGGATAGTCTCTACAGTTAAGTAGTTGTAGAATTCACATACCAATGTGAAATCTAAGTACACTATCCTTTGATCCTACTCGTTTCCAAGTTTCTTTTCGGTTATAACTTAGCTTCTAGTTACTAAGTCTATTATGTTTCGTGCCTATATGTACAACTAAGTGTAGTCAAATCTAGAACCGACTCGAATTTTGACGGTTGTCACAATCTCCCCCGGTTGAAAAAATTTCGTCCCGAAATTCAATTCGTGGCGTATTCTATTAGAACTCAGCCGAATACAATTGTATAGTTGGAGAGATATTGACTTGAGGAGCTCTTTGATTATTTTGGGTTAATTCCTCAAGGTAAGAGCCCAACTCTTTAGCTATAATCAAATTAATGTTTCCCTAATTCGAGTTCTACAGTCTAGATTGCGTTAAATTAGGATCCTATAAATCATGATCCAACCATGGAGACCTAGTTGAAAAGATTATCTAGTTTGATATTATTAACTTAAAAGAGTGTTATAAGTTTTGTTGAAGCTCCAACTGCATTAAGTGTTAAGTCCGCATTGATACTTAAGTCGCGTTCTAAATCAACACTAAGTGTGCATTTGCCGCATGATAAAGAAGATATTAGGAACAATTTGTTCACTTTCGTGTGGGCTACTAAATATGGAAAAGATATATTCTGAAATAAGAAGGGGGTAGCACAAATGAAAGAGAAATAATCAAGGGTAAGTTCCTAAAGATACGTGCTAAGGGTAGGCAACGAAGTTTTGGTACATCTCAAATGTAAAGGCTATCTAAGTCTCGTCTACCAAAGAATTACAAAATGGCCAAAGATTTTGAAGCTATATTTACTACTACTATTACTCTTGCTAAAATAAAACATTATTCGAAGAATAAATATATTTAGAGAGTCATTGTTGCAAATGGAGGCGATGAAAGTTTATGATAAATTAAATCACATTGTGTAGATAACATTTGAGTGTTTAGAAACGATAAGTAATCTCACTATTATCAAAATGTGTAATAATTCCAAGAAAATGAAGATACATGTGTGGCGATTAAACGAAGTAGTAAAATAATATAAAGATTAATTAGGGTTGAATGTTTAAGTCATCAATAAGGGAATTTATACAGAAATATTTTTATTACTCTTTTGAAAAATTGCCTAATTGTGTAAGTCAAGACAAATACAGTTTAAGGCGAGTGAGGGTATTTATGAAAACAAGTTTGAGAGTTTAGAAATTCACTAGAGATTGCAAAGTAGAATGCTATTTTAAGAAAGGAGTAAAAATATCGATCATTGAAAATAGTGCATTCTTAATTTAGTGTTTCTACAAAAACAATCATTTAGAGAATAGATAATCGTAAAATTTAAAACTTTTTGATGTATTTAAAGAAACGAAGAAACATAAGGAAGCGTATCCTTCACATATATTTTCCGAATATAGAAAATGATAAGCATAAGGGTATTCATCTTGTGTATTAATTTTCGATAATAACCATCCGAAACGAAAATAATAATTTCGCACCCGGAAACCCTAAAATTCAAAAACCATAATTTAAACAAAAAAGATTCAAAGCAATTTAGAATAACAGTGCAAGTAATAATGAACAAGACTCTGATATCGATGTTAGGTTACAGGGCAATCTAAGCACATGAATATTGCAGCAAAAGACTAAAAAAATTCTTATGTGCCCATGCAACCTATAAGGATCCTGTCTACGAATATACATTTTTATCGTTTAGAGCTTATATTTGTATATAGTATATCTAAAACTCACTTTCTTTAAACATTTGAAGGCTACTAAACCTTTGA